>NC_035447.2:6203836-6503836 GCF_002127325.2 Helianthus annuus | reverse complement strand
ACACATATCAATATATGACTCTCATAAGAACACTGGTTTTAAAGTTCATTGTCGCTTTAGTTGTTTCTATTTCGAAATAAACCTTTTTTTCCTTTCTTTAAGCAAATGAAAAATAATATATATAATATTTGTAAAAGTTTATAACTTACTAACAAAAGGAAAGCAAATGGAAAATAATATACAATATTTGTAAAAGTTTGTAACATACTAACAAAAGGAAAGCAACTAATTTCACAAAAATACATACATAATAAGTTGATTAATATAATAAAACTGAACTAGGGACAAAATATCAACTAATGTATATTGTAAACAAGAGTAATTCCTAATGACAAATCAAAATTAACAAATGATACGACAATCGACATCCTAAGCACTAAAACGAGTTGTGCACAAATGGTATAACCTTCCTTTTGGGAATGAAGGTATCAAAGTTTCCATTTATACCTAACTAGTGTCGTGAGTTGTGTTGATTAATGGTTTATGCGATTTTTAGGGGCTGTTTGGCAATTTCTGAATGGTTAAGTGCTGAACCAGTAAGATGTCTGAACCATTAAGTGCTGAACCAGTAGGATATCTGAACTATTAAGAGTAATACTTAACCGTCCAGAGTCAAATGTCTGATCAATTTAGATAAGAGATCATAACTACTCAGACTCAGTATAATGCTTAACCATTCAGAGGCAAATGTCTGAATTATTCAGACATTTGCTTGCGAAACAAATAGTCTGAACCATTAAGTGCTGAACCAGCAAGAGGTCTAAACTATTAAGAGACTCATTAAGAGGTAAACAAACAACCTCTTAACATTGTTATCGAATATAACTATAAACTAGAATATTGACTCGCGCGCATTGCGCCGCGACCAACGAAATTGACATGCTGTTGATCAGATTCACATTTACAATGTGTTAAAGATGTTTTTGTTGGTTAAGTCTGTATTACCATCTTATACAAATAAGTAATTCACCAAATAAGCTCATACAATTAATGGTATCATAACTACTACGTTACATGACTTGTATCCATATAAATAACCTCTCGTATTAAGCTGCCCGCGTTGCGGTGAGGGTGTAAAATCGTGACGAATAGCACCAATGTCTCACTGTAGCCAATGACCACCAACATTGAAGTTGCGGCGTCTTAATGTGGAAAAATTAGACCGATATATAAAACATAGAAAACAATAACTAACTCGATTTAGGACTCGCGCGTTGTGATTAACTTATTAAATGGGAAAAAATAGACGACGTAAACACACTGAACCACACACGTACGTTGCCCCATGTTAAGTCGCAAAATTTAGAACGAAGCGTATAATAAAACGTAAAATCGTTGAACCACACACACACATTGAAAGTAAAAAAGTTGTGAGGTTAAATTGGAAAAACTAAAAACTTTTGGGTTAAAACTACAAAATCAAGTAGTTTTGGATTTAAAGTGAAACAATAATTTTTTTTTTTGAAAAACCATCCAAAACATGGGGTAAATTTATATTATGTAAATAAATATAAATGCCAAACAAAAAGTACAACAAATAAATCAAACAATACAAACAATCCAAACATAAAACAACAACTATGAATAAAGTACAACCAAATATTGCACAAACATATTCCAAATTAATAGTATATAAATATGTGATTTGGGCTATTTTAACAATATAAGGTCATTTTGGTTTTTTCACAAAAGTTTGCAAGAGTTAATTGCTTGGTCAGTTTTGCATATATTACACCATTAATCAATAATTTAACAATTACATAACTGAGATTCTAATGGTTGTAAACTTATTACTTAGGTTTTGTCTATGATTGAATTTTCATAACATTGAATTATTGATAGTCCTTGTCATTGATGCTCGTTAAATTTATCCATTAAGTGAGTGTGAAAAACATATCTTAACATAATAAAAGACAAAACAACTAAAAAGTTAATTATATTTTACCGCCACCACATCACTACCTCCATCTCCATAAACCACCACCACCTCGAGATGACAAAAATACCCAAGTCTGACGGGTATACTCGAAACCCGAAGTATTTGGGATGGGTATACCAAATACCCGGTGAATATTGGGCTAGGTGTGGGTATGGAAAAAAATATTTTTCTAGTATGGAACGTGTAAAAGATTAAATTATACCCGACCTTATCACCTGAAACTATATACCCGTTTAACTGTAACATATACTCGGAAACTTTTATATTATTTATATTTATTTTATCTTAAATATAGTTTAGTAATGTTTCATTCTGTTGGCTTTATTATTTAAAGACTAAACTTTTCATTATATATATATATATATATATATTGATGAAATTATTCATATTTATATGCTATGAAACACAAAATTAGTTTACATTTTGTTAATATATCAAATATTATTACGGTGATGATGATATATGTGTTACTTATCTTAATTTAATATATTATATAGAATTTAAAAATATAAAATATAAAGGAAAGTAAAAAATATGTATACATGAAAATCCTAACGAGTATACCCGCAGGTGTGCCCGATACCTAATAAGTACATACCATACCCAGCATGTAATGAGCCATGTATGGGACAAGATTTTACAACCGGGTATGTGTATGAAATTAGCCATATCTGACCCATCGACATCCCTATCACCACCACCTCCACCTTCACACACCACCACCATCGTCACACACCATCACTACAACCTAAATATTGGTCGTATGGAAACAATTTTCCAGCAGCCGACAACCATCACAATCAACAACCGCCACAAGCAGACCCAAAGTTCGTGTTTTTGTAATCATAATTAGGCATCTAGATGAGTTTTTGTAATTAACTAGTTGATGTCCCGCCGCCCGCGTTACGGGGAGATGGCCGAATAGTTTTCAATCATTTAAAAAAAACACTACTATAATTTTTGTAGGAAAAAACTAAAACGATGATAAAACCGTAATTTTGGGCTCATGGCAAAATTGTAATTTTTTAGGACTAATGAGCGAGTGTTATGGAGCTCCTTTAAACGAAAAAAAAAATTAAATCAAGTCAACCAATTAAAACAAAAAAAAACTTTTATAGTTTTGCTACAAAAATTAAAACGATGGCGAAAACGTAACTTTGAACTGAGGGGGAAATCATAATTTTGTTTCGGGGATAAAATCGTAAATTAAATGGACCAATGGGGTTGAGGGCAAAATCGTAACTTGGCTGTGTGAGGGAAAAAACTAATGGCAAAACTGTAAATTTAAACGGCGCAAAATCATAATTTTGAACCGAGGGCAAAATTGAAATTTTTAGCTGGGAGGAAAAGCGTAAATTTATTTTTAAATGGGGTAAAAACATAATTTTGAACAGATGACAAAATCGTTATTATAAGGAAAAAAACCTAATGCCAAAACTGTAAATTTAAAAGGGGCAAAATCGTAATGTTGAACCGAGGGCAAAATTGAAAATTTTTAGCTGAGAGCAAAAACATAAATTTATTTTTAAGTGAGTGTAAAAGCATAATTTTGAACTGTTGGTAAAATCATAATTTTAAAACTGGATAAAATCGTAATTTTGTTGGGCTAGTAAAGGGGTGCCATGCATGACTATAAATATAAACGTGATAAAACTGTAATTTGACAAAAAAAAAAGTGGCATGTAACCGCCCAACTTTACCAATCGAATGAAAGTCCTATTGAATGTCATGGTTTTTGTTATTGTAGATATAATGGTTTTATTTTTTTTCTTGTAGTATATATTTTAATTAAATTAAAAAAATTAAACAAACAAACAGCATTAAAACATAATATATATTTAATAAATAAACAAAAAATTATTAATTTAACAACTTAATAACATAATTAATTTGTTTTAGTAAATACTTGATTACGCAATAGTCTTTTTGATTAAGCAAATTAATTTTCATAATCGAATCTTTTACATTAACAATCTTACTTATTCTTGCAGGCTCCAGGGGCAAAACAGTAATCTCACACCAAAAAGGTACATCACGTGCTTTTAACTTGTACATTACTTTACTCCAGTCCACTGTAAACAAAAACGCTCCTCCAAAATTGAATCAAAGGCGCGAAGTATTCGATCATCTCCCGCCCCTCACGTGACATTTCTATTTCATTTTCTCCCCCCATTTTTTCACTCTGGTTCTACTCTCTCTCTAGAGTCGAGACCATCTTTCTCTCTCTAGAATCCAAAACCCTAGCTCAATATGCACGGTCACCTTCCTCATCCGGTCACTCCGGCCACCGCCGCCGCCTTCTCCGACGCGTTCATCGCCAAAAAAGGAAAGCGCCGCGGCAGCTACAACTGCGGCCGTTGTGGTCAGCCGAAGAAAGGCCACATTTGTCACCTTCCGCCACCGCCGCCTGCCGATTCGACCTCAGCCGCCGTAACTCCGGCGGATTCGTTAACCTCGTTGACCGATTCGCCGTTGTGTACTCTTCGTTCGGTTAAACAGAAGCCGTGTTCGAATCTCCGGCGAGCGTTAACTGTTGCGGATCTGACGTCAGCTGACGTCACTCCGGCGGATTCGTCGACTTCAATTTCTGTTACTGCGGCTGTTGTTACGGTTACGGATTCGCCGTTGTGTAGTGTTCGTTCGGTTAAGCAGAAGTCGTGTGCGAATCTCCGGCGAGCGTTGTCGTTTGATGATGTGGAGGAGCTGGTGGATTCGGATGATGATATAGGCGGTGAGGAGGAAGAGTTGATTGATGAGGAGGTTGATATCGGATCTGGTAAGTTGCCGGTGAGTTGTTTATGGGAGGTGATGCGCCGGTTGCCGCCGCCGGCGTTGTTGTCTGCGGCGAAGGTGTGTACTGGATGGAGAGATGTTAGTAAGCGGTTGTGGAAAGCTGCTGAAGAGCTTAGACTTAGGGTTCCGGCGAATATTCAGGTCGGATATGTTGGATCGGTTTTGCAGAAGTGTCCTGCTCTTGTTAGACTCTCACTTACGATGCAAAGGTGTGGAAAGTGTTAGATCTGTGGTTATTCAGCTTCATTTGACTTTGCGTTGACCGATTAACGATGTGTTTGATTAAAAACTATTAGGAACATAAGATGGAACTACTAATGGACATGAAGTGGTGAATTTGAACTAAATGAATTGGAAATTTTAAAGCTAATTAAATTGTTAAAATGTTACATTACAACATTTAAGTATTGTAGTTTAAATGGAATTATGATGAAAATGGTGATTTGAGTAATTTATGTGTGGTGATAATTGTTTTGCAGTGATATGGATTCTACTATGCTGGCTTGCATTGCGTTTGCCTGTCCGAATCTCGAATCTCTGGAGATTGTTATGTGTGAAGGCTCGTTCAATCGTATTACTGGGTATGCTTATCAACTTAACTATTTGCTGTTGGATTTATTGTATCAAATATTGAAGGTTCGATTGTATTCTAGGTTGAAGTCTATCTGCATTGCATTTGGATTTACGGACTGTAATCTTTAACTTTGTCATTCCACTTAGGCCTTTGCTAGAGTGCTTTACTTGTTTATCAATCGAATCTTTGTTTATATAATTTGGTATCATTAATACTCATTAACATTCAACACATATATATCAGAAATTTTTGTTACTAGTATTGCTGTATTGGCATGTTTTTTTGGTTTTACAGTTCTAAAACCAAATTTTGTATTAGAATTTATATAGGGGTCTGTATATATGCATATAATGTATATATGTGTGGCCGCTCGGGGGCAAAAGTGAAAGTGCACTAATTTTAACTTTATTTTACTAATTTCGTGAAAATAACGTTAAAAGAGGGGGTGGTTAATCATGCATCATGTGGTAGCGTTGATAGCCGAAAGACAATGGGGTACATGCACTAATCTGCTTTTGTCTCAATTGCTGAGTGTTATGTGCCTTATGTCCAAGGCTTGATGCAAAACTACTATCGAGCCGGGGGTTTCACTAGAATCATCCTCTCTATTCCTACGGGGTAGAGGTAGCTGTCTACATCCTACCCTCCTCAGAGGCTCAGACCCTACCTTAGCTTTGCTATTGGTGGGATTTACTGAGTATGATGATGATGATGATGATAGGGGGGTCTGTATGTGTTGTTTGGTTATGCTGGTTCTACTTCTGAATGGGTAAATTTGTCTGAATTGAGATTTGAGATTTGAGATGTACTTGAAGTTGAAAAGACTTCACTGCTGCAGTTCAATAGTTTGATAGTAGATTGTCTTTCGAAACATCTTCTCATCAGAGATGATTAAAAGAAAAAACATTGTGGTTTGCTCATCACTGCTGCAGTTCAATAGTTTGATAGTAGATTGTCTATCTGCTGTCAAATGTAAATCTGTTTTTATTTATGATTTTACTGTTGTTTACTTTGCACTTTCAATCCACAAGGATGAAAAACCATTTTGGCTTGTTAACTAATCAGTAATTACGTTATCCGTCCCTGAATATAGTTTTGTGTTTTTAGGGATGAATTGGGTCGTTTTGTTGCTGATAAACGTTGTCTTACAACTCTAAAGATGGAGGGTTGCTCTAACCTTGGAGCTTTTGTTCTCTGCTCCAACACACTCTCCACTCTTTGGCTTTCAGATCTTCATTCACTTTCAAAGATGGTATGCATCTTTGAAGTTACTTTTACTTATCTTCTATAAAAACTCATAACCATATATGATGTTCACCTTTACATTTATTCAAATCTCAATCAGGTTTTTAATCTCCCCAACTTGAACGAAATATCTCTCGATTTCTCTCGTCAAGAGAACGATAGCACTGATCTTGCTTCTATGATGGATGGCCTCGGAAGAAGCTGCCCTAAATTAAACAATATTCACATCGCTTCTCTTCATCTCTCCCATTCTGTAGTGCTTTCTCTCACTGCTGCACAATTAAGGTAATATCAAGAGGCAATTTTTTTGTGTTTCTAATCTTAAAAGTCAAAAACACCTGTACCAACCTACTTTATCCGTTCATTTTAGGGAATTGCGTATGCTATCACTTGTACTTGGATCAGAAATTACCGATGCATCAGTTGCAGCAATTTCTAAATGCTACTCGAATCTCGAATTACTTGACCTCAGTGGGTAAGTGATACTAATTTTTATTTATAACCCATGGTTATTACTTATTATGATGTCTTCGTAAGTTCGTATTACTAACTGTGTTTTACAGGTCTAGCATAAGTGACAGTGGTTTAGGGATGATATGCAATGTGTTTCCCGAGACTTTGACAAGGCTACTTGTTGCTCTATGCCCCAACATTACATCAAGTAATGTTTTAATCTATTCCATGTAATGATAGTTTTTCTTATTTGTTAATCATTAATATTTGTCTCTTTTTATCATCGTCATCGTCAGGTGGTATCCAATTTGCCACAGCTCAATTACCTCTTTTGGAACTCATTGATTGTGGGATGACAATATGTGAAGAAAACAGCGACTCAGAATTACAAACATCCCCAAACAGCAAGGCGCATCTTACGTACCAGAAACTGTTTATAAAACATGCTCGGTTGAAAAAGCTAAGCCTTTGGGGTTGCTCTAGCCTTGATGTAAGATCCTTAAAACAATCTAACATTTTTAATATAATAATTTTACATCTTAATCGATACGTATGCTAATTATCTTGTTTTTGCAGTCCTTGTATTTAAGCTGCCCAAATCTCAGTGATCTGAACCTGAACTCCTGTAAAAATTTAATTCCAGGTAATTTTTAATTTTTATAGCGTTTTGACCAACATGATGACGATGTAGTTTATATTTAATTTACTTAAATTTTAATTGTTTAATTACAGAAAAATTAGTACTGCAATGCCCAAAGGTGGAAAGTGTGCATGCTGTTGGTTGCCAAGATGTATTAATTCAAGCAGTTCAAACTCAGGTAAACGAAAATTTATGCTTATATTTGTCTCTTGAAGAATATGTTTCATCCAGACTTTAGATTTACGTATTTAATAGAGTAAAATGCCATTCTTGTCCCTGAGGTTTGACTAGTTTTGCGACTTTCTTCTAAAGGTTTGTTTTTCCGCATCTGGATCCAAAAGGTTTGAAGTATTGCCATTTTCATTTGACTCGTTAACTCCATCCATTTTTTTTTTGTTAAGTCTGGGGTATATTTGTCTTTTTTGTTAACTTAAAGGGCAATTTGGTATATTTAGTACGTGTACATTATGTTATAT
Source organism: Helianthus annuus (assembly GCF_002127325.2). Lineage (NCBI taxonomy): Eukaryota > Viridiplantae > Streptophyta > Magnoliopsida > Asterales > Asteraceae > Helianthus > Helianthus annuus. The sequence continues at coordinate 6,495,716 of NC_035447.2, read as the reverse complement.
GCTTGTACATTAAGTGAATGAAAAAGACATAATTGCTCTTTAAGTTAACAAAAAGACAAAAATACCCCTGACCTAACTGAGAAAAGTGGATGAAGTTAACGAGCCAGTAAAAAATGGCAAGATTTCAGTCCTTTGGACGAAAGTCACAAAATTGGTCAAACCTCAGGGACGAAAATGACATTTTACTCTATTTAATATGAAGTTATAATTTCTTGAAGTTAATATTATTGTTGACCTGTTATCAGGTCTCAAGTGGTTATGCTCCGTTAGAAGACCGTTACTCTCGTAAAAGGATGGCCGATGGTTCAAAGAGAGTTGGAATTCCTTTCTCCTTTAGTCAACAGGTAACCTCAAACAAATCGGTGTCATTTTTATATGCTATCTGATACAAAAGCAATAATCTTAAACACCATGAAGTGAATTAGTGACATGTTTCTTACGTGCTGTGTTTGTTTGTGTTGCAGTTACCGGATTATGACAAAAACGGTTGGGAGGCTCGAAAGCGAAGAAGGTGCATCGTGCAAGTTGAATGATGACATGTAGGTTGCCAAACTATTTGCTGTAAAACCTTAAACTATGTGCAGTAGATTATTCATTCATGGGTGGATATGCTTCATGTTGTTGCAAAAATGACCTGTTATGAAGTTAAGACTCAAAAAACTTATCTGTTACTTGACATTATCTTCACAATAAAAAAGCAACTTTGATATCAGCTTTAACCCGCTTTTGCTTTCAATGTATTTATTTCTATGGGTGTGTTTATAAGCCGATGAAACCAATAGGACCGATTTAACTTTTAGCTGGTTCAACTGGTTTCGGAACGGTTCAGCCCATCGTTTAGAATTTAGAAATCTGAGACGTAACGGCTTTGCTTATTGTTTATGTTGTGGAACTATAAACTGAACCAGTTGAGTTTATTAAAGGGTGTTAATAAAGCCACACCTATAAATCTTGTTTTCACACCCTCTATATGGGTCGTATATAGTTATACATGCATACGACCTGTATAGAATATTTTGACATGACAAATATTGGGTCATATATTATATGAGTTTTGGGTCGTATAACATTATATAAGTCATATAACATTCTATACTCATTGTATAAAGCTATACGACTCGTATAGATGGAGACAAAAACATTCTCTGAGATTTATACAAGTCGTATAGGTGTAGGAGTGTGAATAAAATTGTTGGGGTATGAGAGTAGTGGGAGCCTTGTTAAAACACGACACCAACTAAGATTAGTTAATAATCATTTTTTTTAATTTCACGTAATAGTAATATATCTGATAGTCATGTTCTCTTTCTCGTGAGCAATGTATTGCAGTTGGTCACTCAATTGGTACCACTTAGGTAGGGCGATTTGATCCAAGTTTTATAGGGCTAGCTCTTGCTACAAAGTGCGAACCAAACTGTTAGCTACGTTTTGAAAGCATTGAAGTTGACTGACCAAGAGAAAAAAAACACCGTGAAACCAAACCCATAATTTATTTGGATATTTTCATGGTTTTAAGCCAAACCATAAATCCCGCTAGGTAGCGGTCTTAACCCTTACAGCCAAACCATAAATCTATTAGGCAAAAAACACGATCAATTCACAAAGTTTTCCTTAAAGGAGATATTTCTTCGATGGCTCGAACCTTAGAATCTACTCAATTAGTTATAGTAGAAAAATTGGCAAATTCAGGATCATATCTTACTATATCAACAAACATTAATCTTAAATAAAACTGCAATTTAACAAAATTTCAGCAATCTCACCATAAAAGTGTAACATTTTAGTATTGGGAGTATGTTAAGTTAGAAATGTACAAGAAAAATAATACAAATAGATTATAGTTCCATTACAGAAACATTATTAACTAGTTTAAGAACCCGCGAATTTCGCGAGTGGCTTAACACAAACATATAATATCTAATAACATTTAGATGAACTTTGTAATGAAACTTTTCAATATAAACGTATAAACATTATAGTGAACTAAAAAATTTAAAATATTACGGTACATGAACATCACAGATCAGTAAAAACTTCTTTGTAAACTACATTTGTCGTCTTATTAGTAGGTTTGCCATCGTTGTCCAAAAGCAAAAGTTTAACCCCTTGTCTGGTTTTTACTCTGGATAAAGCAATATACAGCTGACCGTGGGTGAAAATTGGTTGTTTCAAATACAAACCTAACTCTAGACAATAATTAAATGTGTAAATTCCACACTACCAATCTACAATAACTTAGTAAAAAGTGTGGTACTCACTCTTTGCACAAGCCAAGTTTAGTTTATTTTCAAAATTTTATTTATTTGTTTTTTTTAACATAAATACTCTCTCTTGTTATCCTTATAAACAGGCATGAGGGAGCAAAACGAAGAAGCATGTGTGGCGTTTCAAATTTATTTCAAACTATTGACATTTGGTTCGGTTAATTTGGTTATGACTTATCATAAACGAAACCGAGGCATGGAGACCATTTAAAAAAAAATGGTTAACCGATGTAACATACAATTTTCGAGTTATTCATCTATAAACATCTAAGAGTTTAAAAAAGAAAGTTAAGGTAAGCATATGTTAATGATCAACGTTCGCACCTCATCCCATTTTTATATATTATTATTGTGTTTAAGTTAATTTAAACCCATATGATTATGATAACAAAAAATCATACAACACATAAAAGGGATTTGAATTTCGTTAGTTTTAACTTTTACCTCACATGGATATAATTATTTGGGTTATTTAGTCTTTTGGGTTGTGAATTAATTGTTTGATCCATTACCACAAATGGGTTTGGTTTTCGGCAGCCCATAATAAGGCCCAAAGAAAAGGGAATTAAAAGGAATTATTGTTTATTGTTTGTATTAAAAGACGAATTATTGTTGATTTTGTTAATAGTGTTGTTCCACTTTAGATGCCCAGCCCAGTTGGAGAAATTTGCTATGATATGTTTTTAAGGTTAATCACGTAGGTAATGTCTATGTAACTCATCAAATATTTATATCAAACATCTTGTTAACAAGTTGAAATCTTACTTAACTTGAATGATAATAATGTTTAAGCAATTAAACGAGTGTTAATCATATGCCTGTGATTAGTATTTGTTTTAATTCAGTGGTGGAGCTAGCCTATTAATTTAGGGGTATCCTCAAAAGCAAGTTTTTTACCAAGTCAACGGAGTAGCAATAGGGGCGTTGAGAGTCTGAGATAATCGCAATTATGTGATATTTTGTTTCTTACATTGCCGCCCTGCCACCCATACACAAGACAAAAGGATATTTTATTGTTTTAGCGCTTGGGCTATGTTTGTCAATCGTGTCTCTTTCAATTATATTATACTTAATTTGGGTTAACTCTATCACTTAGGCCTAATTGTCATAATATGGGTTAACTCTATCATTTAGGCCTAATTATTATACAAGTGTGGTGTTGTAAAAGGTTTGAGCTTATAAAAGTTTGGAATTTTAATAAATTAAAGTATCATATTTTTAGGGGTATCCGCGTATTTGTTCAGAGATATCCTTTATATAAAACCGAAAAAAAACAATACTACGAATACGGGGTTGAGCGGTAGCCTGTGATACCCCTTCTTATACTATACCTCCACTACTGGTGTGATTGATTCATGCGTTGATGTGAACGTGCCTAGTGTTGGACATCCGGTTTCATATCAGCGGAAGCATTACCGGTGTTCGATGAATTGGTTTTCATTGTATTATGATTACACACACAAAACAGAGTGGAATATGGGAACGAAAGGAGAAACAGTTTTGGACAATTCAAAAGGAAATGAAATTGTCTTAGTGCCCGACAATGATTGCCGGCAAGTTTATTATATACATTATGAGAGACGGTTATGTGGCGGTTACATTCGGCGGGAAACGGTGTAACACCAACCATCATACCTCTTCATAAATATTGACCCATATACATATAATCCTAAGTTTAATAATACATAACATATAAATAACGAAATTAAGTTTAATATTCCAACACACTCCCCTAAACTTAATTCAGTTTTAGAGAGTTTTGAGAACACTTTTGTTGGCATCATCCACAGTTTGTGCTTCATGTACAGGGCCTTCATCTTGTTCAAGCACTTCTTTATCGATCACTCTTCCTTGCACTGTTTTGAACTTGTAATAGTAGACTAAAACATCGAGATACGTCGCGTGCATAATCCTCATGAACTCACCATCGTGGTATTCATAACCAATATCCTTTGCTATCATCGCCCATGTGTTGTTTGAAGTAATATTCTTGTAGCCACCATCTCTTTTTACCTTTAAATAGAGATCCATTAAATCTACCTGATCATTGTTCCTGATGATCGGTAGTACCGGACCTGACGGAATTTTTAGAAAATTATTTACGAACCATGTTACCATTTCTTTGAATTTGCTCCTTAATTGAAACTTGTATTTGTTTACAAATGGCACATCTTCTAACATGTCTAATAAATACTTGCAGTAGGAAAAATCATGAAATTCAATTGCTTGAATTATCATAGTACTCCAATCAAATTTACTTGAAGACATGTGCAACTCTTCGAAATAAGTATTCAAGAAATCCATTTTGAATTCTTCGTGTTTTTGTTTATTGGAGATAATTGCTTGTTTCTCTCTTTCTCCTATTTCATCTTCTTTTGTTAAACCAGTGACTTCGTCCTTAATATTAAACACTGGAATACTAAACATCGGATGAATCTGACATTTCTCACCATCTATCTTTATCGTGTACCCTTGTAACACTAACTGATCCATACTTAACATATTTCGATTCAATTTTGGGGTGTAAAACACGCTTTGAATTTGCATGGTTTCACTCCCTCTTTGAATCTCTACATCACCCAGGCCCCTGATGAATAAACATTCATCTTCCCCTGTTCTAGTCTCTACTCCACACGAATTTCGTATTCGTTTAAAAACATTTAAATTACCCGTAAAGTTCGCTTTGGTTACCTTCTTCGATCGAACGTCTTCTTCGTCATCTGCGCGTGTTGCGAAATTCACGCTTGGTACTTCATCTTTTCCCCGTATGGTACTCTTGAATGGTTCCCCGTCTGCGTGAATACTCCGGCCCTCATCATAACCGTCTTCAGCCCTTACATGGCTTGAACTTGGGACACTTACTTGTCCGTTTTTTTTAAATTCTGGGAATCCTTATCGATTCCGTTCGCTATTCCACGGTTCTTCTTGCAGTCGTAATTTATTGTTGGAACATCTTGTTCCAATCGCATCTTCCTTCGTCTTTCATTCATTTCATCGGAATAGTGTTTGCATCGCATTGTTTCTCGCTTCATTCTTGCAAACATTCGTGTGCGATCGGGGTTAAATTCGTCTCCGTCTCCGTACACTCTGTTTTGTTCTTCATCCGGTTGTGCCCGGAATCGTATAACATCGATCGATTTTCTTCGATCTCCCACCGTGGCTCTGATACCACTATGTTGGACATCCGGTTTCATATCAGCGGAAGCATTACCGGTGTTCGATGAATTAGTTTTCATTGTATTATGATTACACACACAAAACAGAGTGGAATATGGGAACGAAAGGAGAAACAGTTTTGGACAATTCAAAAGGAAATGAAATTGTCTTAGTGCCCGACAATGATTGCCGGCAAGTTTATTATATACATTATGAGAGACGGTTATGTGGCGGTTACATTCGGCGGGAAACGGTGTAACACCAACCATCATACCTCTTCATAAATATTGACCCATATACATATAATCCTAAGTTTAATAATACATAACATATAAATAACGAAATTAAGTTTAATATTCCAACACCTAGCACACTCTAGTTAGTTTAGTTTAGGATCAAATAGTTGGTGTGTAAGTACATGGATTGTACTCTGTTTATGGTAGGATCAATATAAGTTATGACAATCATCTATATAGCCAATTAAACATTGTTCTCACTAATTAAGTCTTGCAATTAAGTAACCGAAACTGAAAGTGATTGCATGTTTCTCGCCTTCGTACCTAATTTCAACTCTCTCGTGTTTCATGTGTTTCACGCATCTTAATTTCATTGCAAATTAGTTTAGCTTTAGTTAACTCAGCCTTTAATAAAAATTTGTGTATATTACGTTTATAATCTAACAAGACGTCAGTGGCGGAACTAGACCTTCAACTCAGGGGTATCCCAAAATTTTTTAGGGGTGTCCTCGTACTTGTTCAGGGGTGTCCTGTGTATAAAAATCGGAATTTTTTTTTTACACTACTCGTAAAAACTTGAGCCGTAGCCCGGGCTACGCCCGTTTACACTACAGGTCCGCCCCTGCAAGACGTGCTCTACTAATCACATGTTACTCGTGGATACGATACCCTACTTATCCTACCTACATAGGTTATTTAGGTTTTTAGATGACTTAACGACAAATCGACAATCATCACTACCAAACGAAGGTGCCACTAATAGAGAGTTGCTACTAAAGATCAAAGTTAAAGCTGATAACAAGTTGCTGCTGATGATAACTTGTTGATAGTATAAGTTACCACTAATGAAGAGTTGCTACTAAAGCAAGTTACGGTTGATGAAGGTTCCAGGAAAACTTTCCAAGGGGTTCACTTTTTTTAAATATTCCAATTTCATATGTCCGAAAAATAAAAAAAATCAGGTCGGTTCGATGGGTTGGATAAGTTTCGTCATGAAGTTGTGTACAATCTTTAAGGTAAGACTGGTTGTTGTAATGAATTTTGCTTACACGTGGTTTTCTCTTGCTACAACAGTTTGTCTAACTTATTACATTGTGCATCTAGTGTTACGTTATATTGATGTAAGAAAACTCATTTAATTAAACTGATGCAAGAATCACAAGATTCCAAAATAAAACCATATTAATGATTTGATAATTAGTTACAGAAAATGAATACAATACTATCCCAAAATTTAAAACTGAATCTAAATCCTAACATATAAATAACAAAACGAAAAATATCTATATATATTCTAAAGTTTAGTTATATGTTCTATTTTAAAACCAAAATTTATGGTTGTTTTAAATGCATCATCTTATAAAAATCCTATTAATTGCATTTAATTTATATTAAATAAATAAGAGATAAGATAAAAAATAAAATAAAATAATTATATATCAATAATCATTAAAATTAATATCATCAATAACACATTATACTAAATAATATATTATAGATAAAGGTAGATTAGTTTAAAGTTAACTTTGATCTTAATTTATTTTAATAATTGGTTTAAAGATAATTATTCAAACTTATGATTATTCTGTAAAATGATCTTTGACAAGGTAACCATAAATTTAAATTTCGAAGTAACTAATATATTAAAAGTAGCTCAAATATAATTCGTAATAAAAACACAACAATATATTTTCAAAGAAAACATATAATAAAAAAATAGGTAAAGGGATCCAAATGATATCAAATATTAAGAACTTATCCATGATATTAGTATCAGAATTTAATAGATTAAGATAAAATTTAAACCGAAAGATCATAAGTATCATAAAAATATCATTAAATTAAAGTTAAAAAGTAAAGAAAAGAATTATTATTATAATATTAAAATAATAAAAATATATAAAAAACTATATATATTATTAAAATATTAAAATTACTATTTGTACCGATACCAAACAAGACCGTACCGGTATTTTCGATACCAGTACCGGTTGACACCAAGCTTATCCCACCCCGTGATACTAAAAAATCATTAAATTAAAGTTAAACAGTAAAAAAAAGGAATTATTATTATAAATATTAAAATAATAAAAGTATTAAAATAACTATATATATATATATATATATATATATATTCTAATATATTATTAACAAGATTTTGGCTAAATTAATTAGATTATTATAAATAATAATAATTTACAAATAAAACAACACAATTTGCAACAAAGCAATGCATGAAACACCATATTAACATATAGTACAGTACATTAATGCTAGAACCTAATCTATACTATATTATAAAGCATTTCATAAGGATACCAACCAAATTTAAGTAATTACAATCTTTTATACTTATGGTACAACAACTTAATGATGTTAGTAAGGGGTAAAATGGTCTTTCTACATTAATATTAAAAAATAAAAAAAATAATTATCTATATCTATATCTATCTATCTATATCTATACTATATTATAAAACATTTCATAAGGATACCAACCAAATTTAAGTAATTACAATCTTTTATACTTATGGTACAACAACTTAATGATGTTAGTAAGGGGTGAAATGGTCTTTCTACATTAATATTAAAAAATAAAAAAATAATTAAATGAGAATATAATCACAATTAATTATAATAATACAATAATAAGTTCGGTTCTTAAATGCAATTAATAAACGAAACCTATTGGGATAAACCGCAAAAGCACTCCAAAGGTCCAATTTCAATCAATATGTAATAAATTTGACCGATTAAGGAATCTCCTATCATTGCTATAAATTCACCATTTCACTCAACATCAACTCCTTTGTCTACTATTGTGCGAGTTAGAGTCGAAAAGAAAGAGATAAGAAAGAGATAAGTTGATATGAAATTTATTTATCTTGGTGGAAAGGTGTGTTCTTTTATACCCATTTCAACATTTATTCGAAAAAACTTTGGTTTGTTTCTTAAAATATTCAAATGGGATAACAGTTTTCTTTTACATAATCTATGAGTTTATATTGATGTTTTATTATGTTTTTGGTGATTTAGTGGTTTTTTTTTCAAATTATGATTTTATATTACATATAAAGTATACACACAGGTTATTGGATACAAAAAGACAGACACTTCATACTTCATCAAGGTACCCTTGCATGACTATAGTATCTGGAACCATTTACCATGTATTGTTTAATTGTTCATAAATTTATAGTCTTTTTCCTTTTTGCAGCTTCATGTATATGGAGGTGTAAAAGGGTGGGTACGAGAAAAGTTATTCATTTGGAGATAGACATTTATTTGGCCTATTGGTATTTCCTTTTTTAATTTCTACTTTACTATTTTTTTTAAACATATGCTGCTTTTGTATGATTTAATTGATACTATATATAGGCAATATAGATGCAGAGGAAATATTTGAGGAGGTATTGTTTGATAGGATTGGGCAGCAAACTTTAAGGGCTCGGATGTTTTCAACCCGCGCAAAAGATTTAAATTGATTGCGTTTATCTATACTATCGTATAAAGCATTTCACAAGGGTTCCAACCAAATTTAAATAATTGCAACATATTATGCTTATAGTACAACAACTCAATGAAGGTAGTAAAGGGAATTAGTCTTTCTACATGAGTATAAATTGATAAATACAATTAAATTGATAACTTTATAAATTAAGTATTGTTAAATACTTGATAAAGAATTAAATCATTTGACTTAGTTGAACATCATCACCTTCCTCATATTTACATTGCTTTTCCATTTCAAGTTCTCCGTAACCGATTACTTGATTGAATTTTATAATTAAGTCATTATTATTTGGTTTAGTAATTGCTAAACATCATACAAATAAGGTTACAACCTTTTTTGCAATTTTATCAGATAGTTGATGAACATCATATGAAATAAAAATAAAAATAAATAATAATAATAATAATTAAATATAAAAAAACTTAATCAACGTTATTATGAATTTAATTATAACTATAAATGGTTTTAAAACTTAAAAGATGCTAACCAATTAGAAACGAAAATTACTAAAAGGTAATTTCATGGGGTATTATTATCTATAATACCTAATAATTGCAACAATAATGATTAAATAATGAACTTAATTACAGATGGTTTAAAACTCAAAAGAATGCTCTTTGCATCTTACATCAAGTCTCATGGAATAAGGTTCAAATGATAACCATTGCATAATTAGGAACCACTTTTTAGCCCTTGGATCGTATTTTGATGGTTGAGACCTTTAAGTGCAATATCTATATCTCTAAGATGAAGATAATGTATGGTAATGAAGATTTGGAGCAGCAAGAGGTAAAAACAGCCCGAATTTTTCCTTTTATAAATTCGATTCGATTCGTGAGTGTTAGTGTGTGTGTTTATATTGATTAGGGTTTCATCAAATGCAATGTGAGGGTTTCCAATCGGTGTTTATACAAATAATATAGAACCCAATTTTTATGTATGTGTATGTAGTGTGTAGTATGGGGTCTTGCTTACCTCATTCAAGGAATAACAATGAAAGACAGGGGTCATTGATTTCGAAAAACTCCGCCCCTTTGTTCGCCTTCTTCCTGATTTTAAGTTACGGTGAGTCAATTTCCTTTTTTCTGATTCTAATCGATTAAGAACTATACGTGATTAACCAACGAATTGTGGTAGATTTTATGTTTCTATTGCAGTATTTGGATTGAATTGACTGTTGTAATTTAATAATCGTCAGTTATAGTTCGTTTTTTGAATATAGAGAAACACTGACTTATTTAAGGTGCTTGATTTGGATGAATAGTAGCAATATAAACTGCTATTGTAATTTGGTGTGATATTCAATTCAATATCAGCAACCTAATCAAATTGTTCCCTAAACATAGAGTAAATGTGTTCACCAGCAAGGTAATAATATGTACTAATTTTCAATTATAAGAGACTTCTAATAAGGAAATATAGCTATTAGGTTATGTCAAGGTAAGCATAGTTTATAAAGAATATGTTGCAGAATAAAGTTAATACAACATTTTAGTAATAAATAATAAACTGCTTTCTTATCTATAAAAGGGAACAAAACCTGCAATTTGACTTTTAGATGTCAAAACTGAATTTATATGTATATGTGTATGTAGTATAATATATATATTTAACATCTATTTTACACCATCTAAAACAATGAAAAAGAAAAAATAAAAATAAAAAAATTTGAAAACTGTGACGTCTTTTGAAGAGGGTTGAGAAACCACACGTCCATAGAATTGAAGTTTTGTGAGACCACATGTGGTGGGGCGCAAACCTCTCTCAAAGCGTCTTAAAAACGCGGGGGAACACTGTACCCTCGGGCGTTTTGGGCCTTTTTTTGACTGGTAGTGCTACCACAAAGCGCCGAACGAGGAGTGGACTTTGGTCAAAATAACCATGGTCAAACGGCTAACTTTAAAAAAAACCGGTTTTTGTTTTAAAAATCTATACTATATTCGCACTTTCGTACCGTGTCACGCACTATCTATATCAGTCGTCGTTCCAGGAAAAAACAATAACTATTATGCATGTCGTGCATCGCACGGGTGTTCCCCCTAGTTATACTGAAAACCATAGCCGAAAGTCCCAAGATTCAATTCTTCTAAAACTAGTGAATGCTTATAACAAATCTCAAAATTCCCATTTATTTTGAACACATTAAGTTTCTTGATAAATGATGCATTGAATGGCAAAACACCATGAAACTTATTGTTTTTAAACATTAAATAATGCATTGAAAGGTAGAACACCAGGAAAAAAGCCACAAAAAAGAGGAAAAAAGCATCTGATGGGCTCGAACTTGAGACATCAACTACATACAAAATTCGCTTTTACCAGCAGTCCACTACACATTTTATGTTACAGGTTCCCCTAAAGTATATTAAAGGGTTCCTTTAGTATTTTTTATTTAACTTAACACTACAAATTACAAACCGAACGGGTTCCTGGGAACCCCTTTCTTGGCTATAGATCCGCCCCTGCTTGTAATCTTGTAGATTTATATATATATATATATAGGGGAGGGTTTAAATGAGAACGCTAAATATTTGTGAGAACCGTGAGAACAAATGAAAAAACCATGAGAACTTGGTAAAAAACAATTCAAATTCAAAATTTTTTTCTACACTTATCATTATTATTCGAATACAATGTTAGAAATTCAATTTACACGTTTAGATTTACGTGAATTCATAAATAAAGAAAATTTACACATGTGTAAGTTTGCCATTTACACATGTGTAAATCTGCTATATTTACACATGTGTAAAAAATCTAAAAAGAATGATTTTGAAATGAGAAATGAATTATTTGATGTTATAAATTCTTGTTTTGATCTTGTATCTTAATTACAATGAGATTTGTATTAAAAAAATTGGTTTTGATTGGTTTTTTCATTCGTTCTCACTAGGCCTGGCAATTTCTACCCAAATACCTAAACTTGGGTCAATTTGGACTTTAATTTTAAGCTGCTGGGTCATTTTGGGTCGATTAAAATTATTAATGGGTCTAGATGAGTAATAAGAAAATCAGAATTAAAACAGACCAGGTCAGGATGGGCCATTAAGAAAAAGAGAATGGGTCAAGATGGGTCAATATGAAAATCATCTACGCTCTCATCTTTTCTACTCTACTACCAGTACGCTCTCAATTTCTACCCAAATACTCCCTTAAATCAACCTATTAACAATCTATTCTACACTTCTTGATCGATTGAATGGTATGAATTTCACTTTTGGTTGATTTATTTTCTGTAAATTCGCATTCTAAACTTCTTCTTAATTGTTCAATTTCAAATACACATCGAAACCCTAGTTAGGAATTCGTGAATATTCATGACGATTTAGATGTCGTTTAGGTTGTATGTTGTCTTGTTTGATGGATTCACATTGGGATTTTGTAGTTTTGTACTATCCGAGTTGTTGGATACTTAGATTCTTGTTTTGGGAAACTGTAGTTTGTGGTATGATTGATTGAGGTTAATGTGGTTGTTGGTTTAAGCAAGTTTCTACATGTTCTGGTCTTGTTTTGCCCTCTAATTTGCTTTAACTTTTGTTGATGGTTGAAAATGGAGTTACTGTTCGAGTGTTGGTTTGACCCTATGTTGGTTAGTATGATGAGGATCCTAAATTTGGTTTCTTTTTCGCTTTGTTGTCGACTGTCGTGTGGATTTGTTAGTTTGTCTTGCTTTGTTTTATTGTGGGGTTTTAGCTTACAGATTGTATTTGGGTTGTGTTGGTTTGAAACTACGAATTAGATGTTGTTTCGTCTGATGGATTCACACTGCTAAACAAACTCTTGAATGAGAAATCATCAATTGTTAGTTGTATAATTATTATCATCTGTTTGCTGGTAAATTCAGAAGAAGCAATAGGAATTACATTTTGTGCATACTGCATACTTATTCCTTTTTATATAAAATTAGACCCCAAAAATGAAAATGACTCTGTGAATGGATCCAGATTATTATTTTGCCACTTTCATCATTTATTTGTCTTTTTCCATACGATTTAGGTCGATTATTACAGATGGAAGCATGTCGCATTCGGGTTGAAATAGATACACAGTCTTTTCTTATCTTATAAAACAGATATCCTGGATTGTGTCACACATTGTACAATAATAGCATAATTAAGTCTTGTTTAATTCCTATATATGCACTATACACAATTGATGCGAAAATAGTCTACGGGAACAACGAAACACGTCAAACGGGTCAGGCGCCCAAACAGACTTAGGAGCATCAAGAAAGTATTCAAGTGTAATAAAAGAGAAAGTTTAGATTGTTGCTGTAGCGATATACATTTTATAAACTACATAGCACACTGGTTATCAATAAATATAGTAGTAGACTCATCAAACAGAGATCGAAGGTACATCATAACATCAGGTATGTTATGCAGGAAAAGTGCAGATCGTTTTTTAACTTTTTAATTTTTTTTCTTTTTTTCGTTTTTTATAATATTTTATATTTTTTAATTTTTTTTATTTTTATAATTTTTTATAATATTTTATATTTTTTTATAATTTTTTTTTATTTTTTATAATTTTTTTCAGTTTTTATTATTATTGATTTATTCTTAACCCATCTTGACCCAAACCCATCCTGACCCGAACTCATCCTGACCCGAACTCATCCTGACCCAAACCCATCCTGACCTTCTTCTTTCTTTTACCCATCTTGACCCAAACCCATTCTAACCCAAACCCATCCTGACCCAACAACCAATCCAATCCAACCCATCCATTTTGCCACCTCTAGTTCTCACGGTTCTCGCAATATTTAGCGTTGTCAAGATAACCCTCCCCTATATATATATATATATATATATATATATAGGGGAGGGTTTAAATGAGAACGCTAAATATTTGTGAGAACCGTGAGAACAAATGAGAAAACCATGAGAACTTGGTCAAAAACAATTCAAATTCAAAATTTTTTTCTACACTTATCATTATTATTCGAATACAATCTTAGAAATTCAATTTACACGTTTAAATTTACGTGAATTCATAAATAAAGAAAATTTACACATGTGTAAGTTTGCCATTTACACATGTGTAAATCTGCTATATTTACACATGTGTAAAAAATCTAAAAAGAATGATTTTGAAATGAGAAATGAATTATTTGATGTTATAAATTCTTGTTTTGATGTTGTATCTTAATTACAATGAGGTTTGTATAAAAAAATTGGTTTTGATTGGTTTTTTCATTCGTTCTCACGGTTCTCGCAATATTTAGCGTTCTCAAGATAACCCTCCCCTATATATATATATATATATATATATATATATATATATATATATATATATATACAAGTTTTCAATTAACTTCATAACACTTCTCGATGACTTGTCATAACTTTTCATAGAGCAAATTATTTCACCATGTTCATAGCTACATTTTTAGCTTGTTAAATCAATTTATTTTCTTCCATTGCAATCTATAACTTGTATTACAATTATTATAACGACTAACTATTGCATCTGATTCTGAAAAACAAATTCTTACCATTCTCTTAACATTGTTATTATAGTTCTAATTGTGTTCGTCAATGAAACAATAAACTCCAATATATCTAGTTAACACTTATTCCGCCCTAAATCTAACAATCAACTAGGGGTGTTAGTTTAGTTTATTGGACATAATTCATTTGTTAAAACCAGCTAACTAAGTAGCCACATTTTGTATGTGGTTTGATGAACTTGTAGAGTAATTGTGTATATTATGTTTTTTTTTATGAACTAGTAGAGTAATTATGATACACTTGTAGAATAATTGTGTCTCTTATGTTTTTTTTTTGATAAACTAGTAGAATAATTATGATGCATATGTAGAGTAATTTTGAATTTTATATTGTTTGATGCACTTGTAACGTAATTTTGAATGACATCTTGTGGTAGTGTATTAATGATGAACCAGTAGAGTAATTATGATGCACTTGTAGAGTAATTTTGAATTTTATATTGTTTAATGTACTTGTAGAGTGATTTTAAAGATGTCTTGTAGTAGTGTATTAATGATGAACTAATGAAGTAATTATCATGCATTTGTAGAGTTATTTTAGTATAATTCCTCTAATAATATAACAATTACTCTAGTTACACAACATAATTACTCTATTTTTGACAATTACTCTATAATCGAATAATTACTCTATTATTCTGAGAGGCTAATTACACTGGCAGGATAATTATTCTATCTGTTTCTTCTGCTTCAAAATCATTATGTAACTACAAATTGACAATTCGCAAGGCTTAATTTAACAATCGAATATGATTTGCAAGCTTCAATTGATCATTCAAAAGCTTCAATTCACCCAATTCAAATTTGCAATTTTAAGGAACTTCAATCGATCAATCTGAGAAGCAAGGGAAATCGGAATCAAGGGAGTGTTCAAATCACGTTTAGCGCAATTGATCGATCTGTATTTATGATTTGCAAATCCTGATTTGCCAATCAGGGTCGTTGATTGGCAAAGCATGAAGAAATTGCACTTTGAGGAAATTACAAGTTTGCCACCCCTCTTTTTCAGAAAATCATGCACTTCGAACGTTTTGTATGATAAAGTTATTTGTATTTGATCTTTTGTCATGATACATGCGTTTTTGAAGTTGGGTGAGATTAAAATATAACTAGCTAGTATTTAGGACCCATGTGTGGTGGCGGGACCTTTAAACCGGACAAAATAGACGTGAAAACGTTAAACCATGCACACGCGTTGCGGCTTGTTACGTCGCCAAAGTTATAACGAAACGTAAAACGTACATTATTGTGAAAAAATAACTAAGTTTATAAAGTTAATTCGTTAAATAAATTTATAAAGTACAAAGTTTATTAAAATTCAAACTAAACCCTAAGAGTTAGTTTGTATTTTTGCTAATATTCTAAGGAAAGAAAAGTAAATATATCACACACAATAAAAGGTTGTAAAATGTGTATGTAAAGATATACCAAATAAAAAAAAGTTATATAGAACACCTATATTAACTCAGTGATGGAAAGCCTCCCTATCTATTACTTGTCGCTGTATAAAATTCCTGTTGGGGTCATTAAGATGTTGGAAGCAAAAATGAGAAAATTTCTCTGGGCAGGGTCAAACGATGTTATTAAAATGAATTGGGTAGATTGGGATTGGGTGACGTGGCCTAAATCTAAAGGAGGGTTGGGTATAAGTCGCATTAAAGAGGTTAATGAGGCTCTTTTAGTCAAATGCGGGTGGAGATACAGGGTGGAAAATCAAAACTTATGGAGGAAAGTGGTTGATGCTTGTCATGGTAATGTGAATCAGAGAAGTTTTCTTCCTTGTAATGGTAAGCTGGGAGGGTGTTGGAAAAATATCGTTAAATCGTTTAACCTTATTAAAATCAAAGGGAAGGGTGTTAAACATTTTATTATGGGTAAGGTTGGGAATGGGGAGGATATTAGGTTCTGGATTGACACATGGGAGGGAGATAGGCCTTTTATGGATAGATGGCCACACTTGTTCGGGTTGGATTTGTTTAAATCTTGCAGGGTCGCAGACAGGATGGAGAGGAACAGGGGAATTGGCGGGTTCAATTGGTACTGGTCTAGATTGCCAGAGTCGGACGTGGAGATTAAGGAGTGGCAGGAATGCAGAGAGACCTTAAATAAGGTGATCCTTAACAATTCTAAGGATAGGTGGGCCTGGAATGAAGATAGCCAAGACGGATTTTCGGTGAAGATGGTTAAAACGGCTTTAATCAACGAAAGGGGTAATAGTCAGCTTCCTAATTTTGAATGGTGTAAATGGGTGCCTATTAAATGCAACATTGTGGCTTGGAGAGGTAATTTGGATAGACTTGCTACGAGAGTGAATTTAAGAAGAAGAAATGTTGATATTATATATGTTTTGTGTCCTTTTTGTAACGAGTTTGAGGAAACGGTGGAGCATCTTTTCACAGCATGTTCTATGACGACGCGGGTCTGGGCGGGAATAAGTGTGTGGTGTAAAATTCCACCGATATTTATTTTCGACTTCAAAGACATATTGGATATTCATAACTATTCTCAAGTTGGAAAAAAAGCCAAGAAAATCATTCAAGGTTTGGTTATTATTTGCTGCTGGGTTATTTGGAAAGGTAGGAACGAACTGGTCTTCAAGAAAATCAACCGTAGTCCGCAGTAGTTTGTTAGGGAGATTAAATCGAGAGGTTTTGATTGGTTTAAAAATAGAACGTCTTGTAATAGTATTAGTTGGGGTGAGTGGTGTAAATATCCGATGTATATGTTGTAATTTCCTGCCCTTTGCCCGTTTGGGTCGGGGGTGTTTGTTGTGTATTGCCTTTTGCCCGTTTGGGTCGGAGGTGTGTTTTTAATGAAGTTCTCTTTTCAAAAAAAAAAAAAAAAAAACCTATTGGTGCAAATGGCATCCTTCTGCTAATCACCAAAGTTGGTAACTATTGTATAACCAAAGTTGATAATTAATTGATGGGTAATTTAATTTCTAACAATCTAATGAGTTTTTAGTTATAACTTCCAATATATAATTCATATGATTCAGATCAAGAGACCTATACGGCTATACCTTTGGATTCTTGTTATTTAGTAGTTGCATGGGTTTCAGCACCATTATGGACACTTGCACTCTACAGGCCAAAATCATTTTTTTTTAATTATAAGAAATAATATATTACCTTTTTAACAAAAAATACAACCACAAATATCTGCCTTTAAAATCCATCAATTGCTTATTTTGTGGAAGTCGTTGAAGTCGAATCACTTTCATGACGATAAAGACCTAATACCAGTAGACCAATAAACAGTAGGCGATAGTAACATACCCGTGTGATTTTTATTCAAATTATAAAGCAAAGAGTTGATAAAAGTAAACTTAAAACCGGGTTTGGTATCTTCTTGAGGATTCAAAACAGGTTAGATTAGTCTGTAACTTTTGGAAGTATATAAGAGTGCAATATATTAGTTGGCATTAGGCGTAGGCACGTAGAAGGGTACGGGTTTGGTCGAACCCGTAGTAAAAAGGTTTTTAGTGTTACATGTACGTGTTTTTCAAAGTCTCACCGGTAGAAATTTTAAGTCTATATTAATAATTTGAAAGAAAATACAATGTTTGCCAACTTAAAAGAGTACATCTAGTCTTGTGCAATTGATGATTGAAACAAAGAAACAAACCAACTTGAATAGTTGAATTTGCGTGTACACCGATCAGTGGTTTTAATAGCAAATAAAATTACATGAGTTATTGAACACATATATATGGAGCGAGAGCTACCATGAGTCCATGACGCAACATGTGTCTTGGGGCGATAGGTATATATGTCGCCCCATAATTATACACAAATTATACAACATATATAACTTTTTACGCAAGTATATAAATAATTACCCAACATGTATATAATTACGAACAATTATGTATATAAAATTACGCATGTTACCACATATAGCAATCTACATTTTCTTAAAACAATAATCAAAATTTTGTAGTAATACTATACTTAAATTAAAGATGATAAAATTCTTAATTTTATTGCCTTACTTTTTAAAAAATAATAACAAAATCTACATGATAATCCCACTTTGTTTTTTAATCCTTTTTTTAATCTTATTGCCTTACTTTTTAAAAAATAATAACAAAATCTACATGATAATCCCACTTTGTTTTTTAATCTTAAGTCTCCAAATATGAATTTAAGCAAGTTTAATAAAATAAAAAACCTTAATTATTAAATGCGTGTCTTCTTTCGAATTAAACTTCATTCAAATTACATTATTCATGGACCGACCAACCCAAATAAATGCATGCCCCAACATTGACATTCACATGTTCATGTCTCACAAAAGGCTATAAAAAAATAAATCAAAATCATATCATATTTTGTCATTTAAACCTGTCATATTAATTATGTCGTATTTTTCCCATACTTATTCGTTACATTCAAAAGATAAGAAATAAGCATCTATCATGCATTAATATTCTAGATTCAACGATTCATGGTATATGTGAACTAAGATAAGACAACAAATATAACATATGATATGTCAAACTAATTAGATATGGTATTCTAACTAACTTAATTGTCACTTATTTTTTTTTTTACCAAATTCCGTTAACAAGATCCTATAAATAAACCAGTCTAATACACGATTTCTAGATCATATGAACTAGAAATCGTATTAGTGCTGAAACTAGACTGGCTGACAAATCGGTTGCTCTGATGATACATTCACCGGCTTTCACCGGTTTGTCTTGTTTAGAACCGGCTGATTCATTTGTTTCCGCTCCATTAACTCATAAGTAAACATGTGACGCTGATTGTCCTCACTTTAATTGGTTGACCATGCTTGTCTAGTCAGCCGGTCTGGTTTTCAAAACACTGATTGCATGATAATTAGAAAACTAAGCATATTATTAGATTCTAACATTAAATTACCTACATGAAAATAACATGTACTTCACAACATGAGTTACATAGATTATTAAACATAATACTACAACAAATCACCAAAACAAAGGTTAAAAACCTTAGATTTGGTAGTACATAGAACATACTAATGATATTTATTGGTCTCTTGCCTATTTATGTCCATGAATTTCAATCACCCAAGTTTATAAATACACATTACCCTCACAATATAACCAACAATCAAGTTCCCAATCCAGATAAAGAGTTTATTATAAAACAATAAGTACAAACACGAACCGTATCGTCTGCTCATTCCATCGCGCACTATACTTGATGTTGCATGCCACACAAAGACCGAACAAGCAAGATGTCGCGGTTGAGTTTGTTCGTCGAGTTTAGCGTCTGTTCTTGCATTTCTCCATAGCCCTCGGTGCTAAAAATTTCATTTAAAACACACTTGTTATGTATTCATATAACATATTATTGAAGTTTAACATACAATTTTTTTTATAATTTCCTTACAAAAAGTAAAAAAAAAAAACATATTATTAAAAGGAGGTTTGCGGCGCAGCTTATTGCCCGTTTACATGACATTATTCTTATGTAATTTTTCTATTATTAATCAAAAATTTAATTACTATAAAAAGATTTACCAAGTCCGATGGCTTCCTTCCCTTTCATTATACGTAAACGCTTGCATGAATCAACGAACATCCTGATAAAACATAAATAAATAAATGTTGAATATAAGGTAACTAATAAGTGTTATAATTCTTTTTGTTTATCATCAGTCACTGAAATCTGTCATAATTTATTTTTAATAAAATCTAATTTACTTCTAAGAAAAACACGAGTTTGACACCAAATAATTAATAAGTTCTGATTCTGACACTGTTTATCACGTAAATAGTTATTATATCATTAAACGAAAAATTACTCCCAGGGAACGTCTCCGACGAGCATCCAATCCCCGTCTTTATCTTCGTAGGTTGGAACGTAGTCGGAATTGTTCAAAAGATCCATTAACTTGCTCTCGTTCATGAAATCTTTCAACCCGTGTGATCCACAGGTACCTACATAAATAGTTTCCGTATCAAAATTAATTAATAAAAAATGTTAGTTACTTAATAAAAGTTAAAAACATTTTCTAAAACACATCAGAGGTCTCAAGTTCGAATCTCACGTCTTAAAAAAACTATAAAATAACTACTACTAATTAGTTAATTAATTAATTAATTACCAATAGTGAAGGAACTGAACATATTGCCCAAAGCATCAGAGAGATCTTGATAACTTTTGTACATTTTCAGGTCAACTTTCCGGAGGTATGGAGCTCCATCCATGCTCACTTTCACAAACGCCGCACCGCCACCACCCGCAGCTTCCTCGTTGCGGCGGATGCCACTCTTCTTTTGTACCGACAGCATGTTTTTCCGGTATGATCTCACCGGTGGCCAACCCACCACTTGTGCCCTATAGTTCATTACAATAATGTACAAAATAAGTGTTATATATATATATAATTCAGTTAAGATATTGTTACTTTTAGCAAAAAAAAAAAAAAAGTAAATAGCTCGTGGTTTGTAACTCGCTTGAAAAGAAAAAAAAAACTAAAAAAAAATTGTTTAAAGAGCTGAGCTCGAGCCAAAATTTGAGCTCGGTTTAGACACTACTAGATATTAAACCGAGATATTTTCTACGCTAAAATTTCAGCTCAGTAGGTGTCAAGGGTTATTATTTATTATTGTGTCATCATGAGCATGAACACTTGTTAACAAGGTTCGGTGTGCCGGTCATGATCCTTTTGCTGGTTCACTTACGGAAATCTTGTTACAACTTCTCCTTCCTCTGGAATTCAAGCTGAGCCCGAGCTGTCACAGGTTCGGGCTCAACTTAGCTTAGCTGAACTAGTGAACAACCCAACTTGGAAAACTTACTTGGCGGGCGGGTTAACGGAGCAACCGGTACCAATGGTGGTGGAGAAAAGCTTCTTGTCTTGATCATTTTTGGTACTTTCTTGATCATCTGATGAGAGTTTGAGCTTCAAGTCCATGACGGTCTCATCGTAGCCTCTTTTTCCGTTGGTGTGCACCGCAGCATCTCCGCCTTCACCGCCGTTGCCGGGTAGTCCTAGTCGTAACTCCGTCTCGTCAAATGACATGTTTCTCTCTATCTCTCAGTTGTGATGGTAGTGAGTGTTGGATTCACACAATAAAATGGGCAAATCATTGTGCCAATAATTTTATAGTATATTATTTTCATATATCTTGAAACAGTAAAAAGAAGAGCAAAGTTATATATATATATATATATATATATATATATATATATATAGAATTGCGCTAAAATGAGAACCACCCCGAGTTGTAAGAACCGCGAGAACCACACCATCCGGGTCGCCGTTTACCACGATTTTTTTTTTACAACTAGATGTGTGTATTATAAACACAGCCGTAAAAAAAAAATTATAAAAGCCCCCCCCCCCCCCCCCCCCCCGGAGGGGGTAGTTTTTTACACCACAAGTTTGGTGTAAAAAAAAAAAGAAAAAAGAAAAAAAAAATAAAAACACCAAACTTGTGGTGTAAAAAACTACCCCCTCGGGGGGGCGTTTAAATTTTTTTTACGGCTGTGTTTATAATACACACATTTAGTTGTAAAAAAAAAATCGTGGTAAACGGCGACCCGGATGGTGTGGTTCTCGCGGTTCTTACAACTCGAGGTGGTTCTCATTCTAGCGGTCCTCTATATATATATATATATATATATATATATATATATATATAGATTAGATCATTCCATATTAATTAGATTAGATCAAGGTTATATTAGTAATTATACCAATAAATCTAATTAAGGATAAATCTTTTGTAACCGATTTTTCTGAGATTTTTTAGGGAATTCGATTTTGAATATAATTATCATCTAAATCATTATAAAATCTCATCATCTAAATCGTTTTAAAATCTCATCCTCTAAATCATTATAAAATCTCATCCTCTATACGCATACAGATTCCATACGCATACAATCTTTAATCTGATTCGTATTTTATTTCTTCATGGAGAACAACGATCAAGGTAATTCATGATTTGTTTTTTTTTTTGTTTATTATGTAATTGTAATCAATATTCAGGAACACCAGCTTGTTTAATTGTAATTGTCAATTTTTCAATCATCTGGTATGTTTCGAATTTTCAAGAACACCAGTTCGTAACTTTGTATGGTGTTTTTTTGTATGGGAGTTTTTGCATATTAGGTGTGGTGTTTTTGCTCTGTTACAATGTATAGTGTATGGTGTTTTTGCATGTGTGTTACTTTACTATATGTAATTTTTGTAATGACACCACGTGTAACCCTTGCAGGGTGTTTTATATGTGCATGGTGTTTTTTGTGTATATTTAGTGAAGTTGAAGTTGGTTTGTGTTTTTTTATATCAGGCATGGTGTTTTTTTACATGTGATGTTATTTACAGGGTTTTTCATGGTTTTTTTTCATGTGATATTATTTACAGGTTTTTATACGTACATGGTGTTTTTTCATCTAAATGGAGGGTGTTTTTTATAACAGTTTATTTTTATAAAGTTGATTTGTTGTTTTGTGGTGTTATTTTCTACGTATTATTTTGTGGTGTTTTTTATTCTATAATCATTCAATTTTACTTTTTTCGCAGGCTTTCATACTTATCAGCCGGTTGGGAAACTACATGTGTCTCCAAACTCCGGTAAGAGGACTTATTTACCGAAGGTAGATGAATCGTTTAAGCCGAAGGATAAGATGACCTTTGATACGGTGAACAATGCATTCCTCTTTTATCAGAAGTATGCAATGGCTTCAGGGTGTTTTATTATGTATGTTTCAAGTTTAATGGTGTTATTTGTATGCACACAGAATTTTTTTGTTAACCAGTGCTGTTAATTTTTGTTCAGAGTGTTTTATTATGTATGCTGCAAGGTTAATGGTGTTATTTGTTTTTATACATAATTAACAATACACATTCTTTTTGTGACGAAAATCGCAATATAAATTCATTAAAACACCAGAATAAAAAGGTGTAAAACAGAAACAGCTTACGATTGTAATCAGTCTTTACATAGTCAAATTATACCATAATCACAACTTTGCCAAAACGCTAACACATCGTATAATCTAAATTTCCCAAAAAGTTTGTCTTCTAACAAAAAGTTTAACTTTTTTTGCTGTCCACCTACACGGCAGCCCCCAACCTTTCAGCAATCTGATCGATTTGCATTGTCTTCCATACTCACCCTTTCATCCTCGTCCAAAAGTGCGTATTCTTGTACTTCTCGTTCTGCTTGGCCCCGTTCAAACAACTTTAACACCATACATGCAAACATAAATCATATCTTCACCTGGCAAGCATACAAAACCATATTATGTTTAACAACACCATATAACACCATATAGGCAAGGAACAAAACACCATGTAGCATTATAAATAACACCAATATTTTAATTACTTAGTATGTTTAAAAACACCATACAAACCATATTATGTTTAACAACACCATATAACACCATATAGGCCAGCAACAACATGTATAACACCATTCAAATCAAGAATTTCATATTTTCAACCCCAAGCCTAACAAAACACCATGTAATATTATAAATAACACCATACATACAGCCATAAATCTTATCTTCAACCGAAACTACTTAATAACACCATATAACACCATAACTGTAAACAATAGAATAAATAACACCTTACATATGTTTAAAAACACCATATAATACCACAATTTTTTTAAAAACACCATGCATCACCATATCAAACTAGACATGAACAATATATCATGATATTTAAAAAAACACCCTGCTCATCAACAACCAACATAAATAAAACACCTTTATATAAAACACCATATATCCTCATTTATACTAACAAAACACCATTACCATCATCATATTCACAAAATTATCAGAAACCTCTGGTTCACACAACAACCCAACAACAATGTAAAATAACACTCTATGACAATCAGAAATCACAATTATCATCAACCATGTTTTCAGAACCCTAGTTTTTTTATTAACACCATTAAATCAGTTCGTTTGGGATTAAATTCCAAACACATTATGTTATATCCCCAAATCATCGAAACAAAAAAAACGAACCTTTGTGTTTTTTAACTAGGGTTTTTGATTTCTTCTTCGCCGGCGTTTTTTTCTGGCCCAGTGTGTAGTGTTCTCCGAGCGGTTGAAGAACCCTCACTTATCTTCTTCATCCTGGTTCCCAATATGTTCTTCTACAATTCTGATAAAAAACGAAAGACAAAACACAATGACACTTGAACGAGATAACTACGAGTTGAAGAATCTGCTATTCAGGGTTGATTGGATTTGAAATCGGATCAAATCTTTTTGCTGAAGAACACCCTGATTTATGGTCCGTATCTTTCGCAATTTGTGGAGGTTTGGAGTTATAAGAGATACGGTTATTGTTTTGAATAATGGTGAAAGCCCTATAATACCCCTAAATAGTCAAATCAGTCATAAATTTTCATAATACTATTTACAAGATTGCCATTAAGATCTCAACCATTAGATTAAAGATCTAATGGCTTAGATTCTTTCTTACCCTTCTCACAAAAAACACCTTTTTTACAATAACCTCACCCTATATATATATATATATATATATATATATATATATATATATATATAGGGGAAGGTTCATTTGAGAAGAAAATTTTATTGAGAAGAAAAAAAAACAAAGGGGTAATTTTGTAAAACATTAAATAGTTTTTTCACTTATCTCATTTATTATTATCTTTGACTAATTAATTAGTCATAAAGACTATTATCCTCCACACTAAGTTTTTTTGCCTACACACATCAAAAGTTATCATACATATTTCGAAATTTATCCTGCACGTTGAAATTTATCCTACACATATCGTAATTTATCTTACACTTTAAATTATTTTATTTTATTTTTTTGAAAAAATATATATTTTGAAGATATGTTACAAAAAAATTAATGTAGTTAACTATTAATAAGTGAGACTACAAATTAATGATCTATGTAGATTTACTAATGTACCTTATAGTAACATTAAATACTTATATTAAATGAAGTAAAATAAAACATTCTTATTTGTTGAAATTTCTTCTTTTTTTTTTCTTCTTAGAAAAAATTTCTTCTCATTTGAACTCTTCACTATATATATATATATATAAAGAGTAGTGTTACGTATGTACTTTTCGTATAGAATTTTTTAGGTATATACGTTTTCGACCCCCCGTTTTATAGATTTTCTTTTACTTATATAGAATTTTTAGGTCCCGTGAGTTACGATCCTCCGGTGAAAATTTTCAAGCTTCACTACTGTATATAATCCCATGACTTTTAAGTTATTAAAAGAAAATTTAAATGAAGATTTTAAAACGTGAACGTTAAGTAAGAAACCATCTGATCTAAGTTTCCCAACCTATTTTAAGAGAAAGACAAATTAATTAAAAAACAATTATTAAGTAATAATTAGCGGTATGAATAAGTGTAGTAAAGATGTTCAAATGGTTGAATGTTCTAGCTTTATTTATTATAAAAGTTATAAAAGAATGAATAATGTTACATTATATAAAAAGATAAAGATTACCGAAAACAAGAACATCAAGTAGTAACAAATCTATTATTAGGGTTAGAATCAAATAGAAAGTTTATTTTGTTTAGAAATGATAGAAAGCAATAGAATTAGGATATATAGCAAAATTTAAAATAAAGAGAAATGATATTTTAGTCAATCTTATCCTTTCTTTTTCATTCTTCTTCCCAGTAACTTCAAAACCCATCATTTTCAAAATCCATCATATTCAAATATTTCTTCACTTTCTATCTCAATAATCACTACATTACTGTGCGATTTTGAAGAAAACCCAGTTTAATTTCATACAAAATCTCGTTTTTTCGGGTGATTTTGAAGATAATCACTCGATCCGTCGCTGATAAGTGTTTGAATCATTCAAATTTCGTAAATCGTTGAAGAAATCGGCTTCGATCCATGTAAGAAATTCTTTAATTTCATTTTTATGATCTGGGTTTTTGATTTAGTCATTGCGTTTTACGGTCTTGGCGAGGGTCCGGGGGCAGCGCCCCTGGTAGCAGGGTCCCAGGGGCGGCAGCCCCTGGCGGGGTCCAAGGGGCAGAGCCCCTGGCTGGGGTTGAATTACTTTAATAAAAATGCATAAGAACATTTAATTTTATGTAAATTGCCTCTGCAAAACTGCATTCGTAGACAACCTTTTGATCTCTACTTCCTGGTTCAGACAATTCACAGACAAAACTATTGTCATAGTTCAATGCGTTTTAGAGAGAGAACAGTTTCTTTGGTGTTTTTAGGCCATTGCGTTTTAGAACTAAGACATTTTTATTTGTTTTCTAGCCATTGCGTTTTAGAAAAACACATTTTTGAAGTGTTTTTAGTCATTGCGTTTTAGGTAAAACACAATTTTAGGTGTTTTCAGTCCATTACGTTTTAGGTAAAATACAATTTTTTAGGCCATTGCGTTTTAGAAAGGAGACATTTTTATGTGTTTTCTGGCCATTGCGTTTTATAAATAAGACATTTATTTGTGTTTTTTGTGGATTGCGTTTTAGGTAAAAACACATTTTATATGTTTTCAGTCAATTGCGTTTTAGAAAACAGACATTTTAAGTGTT
Source organism: Helianthus annuus (assembly GCF_002127325.2). Lineage (NCBI taxonomy): Eukaryota > Viridiplantae > Streptophyta > Magnoliopsida > Asterales > Asteraceae > Helianthus > Helianthus annuus. Next base: position 6,468,488 of record NC_035447.2, on the reverse strand, counting down.
TTCTGGCCATTGCGTTTTAGAAATAAGACATTTCTTTGTGTTTTTGGTGCATTGTAAAACACATTTTTATGTGTTTTCAGTTCATTGCGTTTTAGAAAGTACACTTTCTTTTGTGTTTTGAGGCTATTGCGTTTTATAAATAAAACATTTCTTTGCGTTTTCTGGCCATTACGTTTTACAAATAAGACATTTTTTTTGTGTTTTTTGCGCATTGTGTTTTAGGAAAATGTCATTTTTTAGGTTTTTTTTTTCCATTGCGTTTTACGCAACTAAGTTTTTTATATTGCGTTTTACGCAACTGGGTTTTAGAATTTTTTTTTTTCAAAATATAGCAATAGTATACTCGTTTTAAAGATAAAAAAACGCTCGTTTTTTTGTGCAATTTTTATAAAAAAAATAATGTCGTATAAAAGAGTTATTAGCGTTTAAAAAATGGGGGGGGGGGATTGGATGAGAGAGAAACTATTGCCTTGGATTGAATAGAATGCCCCTAAACAAACTCACGCGCCTCTTTTCTTCCCTTCAATTTCCATCATTTAATCTTAGCCATTGATTAAATAAATGGATGGTCAAGATTACTTGCTAGCCTTGTTAACCAAATAAACTTTCTATTATATCCTAACCCCTATTATTAATAAAAATACAATTGGTAACATGATGTTATGCTAAATATACTAATCAAATTAGACAGATTGATTATAGGTGACAGAGTGAGCGTGTCAAGTTAACTCGTTAACGAATTAAATGAGATAATCTGGTAATGATAAAGTTTATTGCGTTCATAACATGTTGACCGTTCAGTAGTTTAGTTTTTTTGCTTAGGGTGAGGGGGGCACCCTCGGTGACCCCATGCGGGGAGGGAAGTAGCCGAGCGGGATGGGTGCCGCCATCCAAGAGGGGACCCAAATCGGTGGGTTTGTTCGGGGCTTGTTCATCGAAGAAGGAGAGAGAAAAAGGTGGGGCCACCCTCATTTTCAACCAATCAACATTTTTTTTGAATAAAAAAACAAGTCACCTAATAGGGGAGTGCCGCCATCAAATTGGGGTGCGAGGGGAGTTTAAGAGGGGAGTTGACGTGGCATAACCTGATTGGGTGTGCGTAAGAGAGGGGACTCCCATAAGAGGGGACTCCCCTAAGAGGGGAGTGCCCCTCTCACCCTTAGACTTAATTTGCAAGCATTTAAAGTTATTTATGAAGCTTAACAACCCAAGTTATGCATGAGTATCGATGGGTTAGTAGTTTTGGGGCACAATTTCAAGGTAAGTTTTACAGCGTTCAACTCGTATCCTCGTTCTGATCAAAAGTCCTAAAACATCAGTTTATAATTCGAAAAAAAAACTTAACTCTGTTAAGTTTTTTTAACTGAGGACCGGTGGGGGAAAAATAGTTGAAAGGTGTGACTGTCAGAGGGAATAAAAAAAGTGGGACTGCCAATGGCCAATAACGTCTACTAGAGATTATTAGACGTCAATATCCCTTTGTTTAATCCATTTATCTCATGTCAAACGGGCTGGTGAATATTCAGATAGTTATAAACTTGTAAACTTGCTGATCAAGTTGATGAGTTATGAAAAAACTAGTAATAAGACCCACGCGCGTTACGGCGCGGGTACTTCGCAAATATCGAACGAATTAGTTCAAGCGTTATGTGATGTGTTAACCATATGAAAACGCACGTTCTGACGTATCCGATTGAACTCAATGTATGCTATAGTTGCATTGCGATTGGACCAAAACGTAACGTAAATCTTATACCGTACAATCATAACGTATTATCGCGACCCGACTAACTCGAATTTATATTGTCAAGCCAAAAACTCTCGAGGTTGTCAAAGTCGCATTTACAAAGTTTATAAAAAGTTAAATGGTTAAAAATTGTATTTCCTAAACTTAAGGGCTAAGAAAAGGTAAAGATAAAAGTTGATAAGATTTTGAGGTAAGAAGGAAACTATAACAAAGTTGGGTCTGAAAAGAAAACTATCATAAAGTTGGGATGTTAAAAGCAAACTATTTGTAAAATGATGTAGTAATTTAGGGACTAAATTTATCATTTTTTGAAACTTTGAAAGTACTAAAATTAAGGGACTAAAATTACAACATCATGAAAGTATGAGAGAAGAAGGAGGCAAAAGAGCTTTCCACCGAATTTGTCTTTTAAAAAGTGTATAGAGTTAATTGCTCGGATGGTCCCTGTAAGTTCATGTTTTTTACGTTTAGTCCCCACCTTTCGGAAATGGCAGGTATGTTTTCTATGGTTTGTCATTTTGTTACTCGGATAGTCCCTTGACATTTACTCAGGGGACTATCCGAGTAACAAAATGTAAACCATAGGGAGCATACCTGTTATTTCCAAACTAACTAACATCTACTATGGGGACTATCCAAGTAACAAAATAACAAACCATATAAAGTATACCTGCTATTTTTAAATGGTAAAGACTAAAGGTGAAAAAACGTGAAATCGCCGAGACCATCCGGGCAATTAACTCAAGTGTATAATATGCTAAGGTTTTACTTTTCACTTTTTCAGGCCTTTAGCCTTTAAGAATTAAGACTTAAGGTTATATAATTTTTTTCTATCAAAAGTGGGACCCAATTGGCATGTGATGAGATGGAGGGAAAGGGGCCCATGTGAAACTGTGTCATCCAGGAGTCAAACCCTATTCCATGTGCGCAGCTACAGGAGAGCCCGCTCACCCTTTTTTAACCCTTAAAATTAAAAAGTTTATGAATTTATTTGTGATTATTATGATGTAAAAGTTTTATGGTATAATTTTCATCGTTAGTAAAAATCATGATTAGGTGGTGATTAGTCGGCGTTAATCGCTAGTTGGTTAGTAATTGAGTAATTTTTCGTTAATCAATCTATTTATCACTAGTCGGGCCTAGTTGGACCTAGTTGACCAGCAAAAAATCGGGGATTCCGGACAGATTCCGGCAAAACACCTGAATATTCCGGCCAAAACCTCTAAATCCCGGCCAGTTTCCAACCAAACCATGTGAATTCCAACAATTAATCTTGTATACTTAAAAAATGAGTTAAGTAAGAGTTAAAATCTAGCTAATTAAAATATTTACCTTTAAAAATGTGTGTATGTATACATAAGACTGAAAATTACATATAAAAAACCCGATCCGATTAACCCAAATAATCCCGAGTAGTCGCTAGTCACTACCTCACCGGCCGACTAGCGACTAGCGAGTTCTCCAACCTTGATAAGTTCTCGGTTTAGAAAAGAAATGATTTTCTATAATTATTTTGATTTAAAACTTACATAATAGGGAGTTTAAAACTCGATTTGAATATGGGTATAAACCGGTTTATCGGTATGCACTTATAATACCAGATTTTTAGGCAGATTGAAAAATAAACCTGTACCCTAGTTGGACTTGGCTATATCGTACCGGTGATGTCTCTGGTAGTCGGTTCAACCTGCAATACCGGTCAATTTGAACCGGTTTTAAAAACATTACAATAATCGTACCTAGCAAATTTCACAAATAACAAAACTATTCGTAGAGTTTGGAGAGGATAAGATGTAGACAAAGCTTACCTCTAATCGTGTCGGTTTTTAGAACATTGATAAAGATAATTATATAAAAAAAAAAAAAAACTTAATCAACTCATATCTTCTAATTATGGTAAGAATAATTATAATAGATACTATTTTTTTAATTACAATGCTTACGCACTCTTAATTTACATCAAATTAATCCTAAACTAAAAGTCTAAAACTACTCCTTGTTTAGAACCGAACTCAAGAATAGCTGTCAAGTAAACTAGCCTCACATTGGCTATATTATATCTAATTAATGTAATATATCATATGATTATTATTATTATTATTATTATTATTATTATTATTTAATAGTTAAACCTTATTTTTTAGTGATGTAAACTTGTATACTTTTTCTTAAACAATTTTTTTTTTTTACATCTACATCTCACTTATCAACTTGCATATGTAGAATTTAAACTTATACCATTTTTGAGTAGCAATCACAATACCAATAAACCACTAAGCTAGGGGCGGATGTATATAAAGTTTAGGGGTAGCCCGGGCTACTACTCAACTTTGTTAGCGGAGTGTAAAACTAATGCAAACTATTTTCTCCTATGCGTTTTATGTACTGGGTACCCCTAATCAAACATTAGTATACACTATACACCTAGGTCAAAAAGGATTATTTAACTACCCCTAAATTTTTCCTCTAAATCCGTCACTATACTAAACAACATATATACTTGTGCTAACAGCTAATCCCTAGTTTTGTTATTGTTTTCTTTAGATATGATCAATTATGTGTCTCATTGGCAGTTAAATATAATATGTCTCATTGACTTTAAACACCCCTCCTAACACAAACACACATGCATGCATTCATACGTACATATGTGTGTGTGTTTAAACAGTTCTAACTATAAGTACAAAATATAAGATTCTGATAATTTGTGTAAAGGGGGTAGAATGGACAATGATAGCATATTAAGGGGTTTCTGTCTCCTGGTTGGGCAGTGCGATTAATAGTTAACTCTTTCTTTCCCATCCAAATACTTTTAACCTATAATGTGTAACGAATATAAAGTAATCAAACATGACTCTCCAACTAGAATTAGATCCAACACAAGCCCCCTCTTCTTATTTTGTTTTAAAGTCAAATACTATTAAAAATCATGATATCTTTCATTTCATTTTATAAGAGTCCCTGATAAAAAAATATTCATACACACATGGTGTGTATCAATAGCCGAAAGATAAGAGGGTACATGCACTAATCGGCAGTTGTGTGACTTGTGTTAATTGCTGAGAATTATGTGCCTTATGTCCAAGGCTTGATGTAAAACTACTATCGAGCCGGGGGGTCTCACTGGAAGCACCCTCTCTATTCCTACGTGGTAGAGGTAAGATTGTCTACATCTTACCCTCCTCAGACTCTACCTTAGCTTTGCTATTGGTAGGATTTACTGAGTATGATGATGATGATAACATAGTGTGTATGTTAAATACCGATAAAAAAACTCCCTATAAAAGGGTATGCATTTATATTTTTAGCAGTGTTGTAAAAATCGTGGTTAGTAGGCGATTAATCGTTAGTCAGTCAGAACAATTTTTCGTCAATCGGTCCATTAATCGGTAGCCTGGCCTAGTCGGACCTAGTTGGCCGGCCAAATATCGGCGATTACGGCCAGATTCCCGCAAAAAACTTGTAAATTCCGGTTATTTTTAAACCAAACAATGTGAATTCCAGCAATTAATCTTGTATACTTTGAAAAATGAGTTAAGGGATAGTTAAAAACTGTCTACTTAAAATATTTACCTATAAAAATGAGTATATGTATACATAAAACTGAAAATTACATATAAAAATCTCAATCCGATTAATCATGATTAATCGTTAGTCGATACCTCATCGGCCGACTAACACCTAACGTTTTTTACAACCTTGATTTCTAGAGATTAAATTAATAAGAAAGTGGTTAACCGTGTGATCACGTCAGCAAAATGGTTTATAACCGCATCATAGCTCCAAACATGTAACGAGTCCGCTAGTCGCAAGCATTTATTTGATTTCACATATATACGTGACAATACGTCCCGTTTGCGGTATGCGCATATAATGTATATATGTGTGGGCTATCGGGGGGCAAAAGTGAAAGTGCACTAATTTTAACGTTATTTTACTAATTTCATGAAAATAACGTTAAAAGTTGAGGACGGTTAATCATGTATCATGTGGTGGCATTGATAGCTGAAAGACAAAAGGGTACAAGCGCTAATCGGTCTTTTTCCCGATTGCTGAGTGTTATACACGTTATGTCCAAGGCTTGATGCAAAACTACTATCGAGCCGGGGGTCTCACTGGAAGCAGCCTCTCTATTCCTACGGGGTAGAGATAAGGCTGTCTACATCTTACCCTCCTCAGACCCTACTTTTGTTTTATGATTTGTGAGATTTACTGAGTATAATGATGATGATACAAGTTCAGGAGCTATATATACCGAAAATGGATTTAGAGACTTTTTTCACATAAAATGAGAAAAGTATGTAGGTGTTTTATGGTATAAGTCTTTTTTATTTTGAATATATAAACATGTTTAGTTATTTAATTTGAAATATTTGCTCTCTTTAGAAACAAAGCATACACGGGATACAAATTGCAATATAAATGTAAAATAACACAAAAAAAAGAAATGGAACTAGCATGGTTATAACAGTAAAACAACATGGTTATAAATGTTAAACTAAAACAAATTTCACCTTATATTGCAAAAATCACAGGTTTAAATGGTAAATCAACATAATTTCACACAACGTAGTAATTCTTTCTTAAAAAATGTCGGTTTTTAATAGAGATATTGGATTTAACTAACCTAACTTTCACTAATTGGTTGATAGCACTCTTAACTTTCGATTTGTACCACACCACTCTTAGCTTTGAACTTATTGGCTGATAGCACTCCCAAACTAACCCACAACTAACCCAGTTTGTTGGCATCAACTGCCATGTCACGAAACTAGTGTCACGTCAGCTGCCATGTCATTAAAAAAGTCAAGTCAGATGCCCCGTCGGCTGCCACGTCATCAAAAAAATTCCGCGTCGGATGTCACGTCACCACACAGGTGTCACATCAGCAAAAAACTGACCGTGTTGGGGTTCTGTTAGTTTGGGAGTATTATTGGCCAATAAGTTGAAAGTTGGGAGTGGTGTGGTAGAAGTCAAAAGTTGGAAGTGTTATCGGCCAATTGATGAAAGTTGTAGTTATTTAAATCCAATATCTCTTTTAAAATATAGCAGTTTTATATTCAAATTCAAATTAAAGATAGAAAATCGCCCATGGCTTTATAGAGGGATCTTGAGGGTGGGATAAGGTTTTGAGATCAATAGGTCCTGGGTTCGATTTCCACAACTGAAGAAACACTGATCTAATTAGGGACTTAATTGAGATTGGTTTATGTTTCTATCATAGTGGTTAATCTTCTTGTGGATATTTGAGCTCCGACCTGAATGGTTTGATCCTGCAAAACAGAACACCGTTACTCGTTAAGAGGGGAATGTGGGGGTTTCCCTCTTAACCAGGCTCCGGCGTGAGAATAAGCGACTGCTTTAAGAGTAATTAAGTGCTCAGAGTGAGAGTAGAGAGAATAGAATGTTTAACCTGTGGAATGAGGTCTCTATTTATAGCCGGAGAGGTGTAAGGGGTTATGGGCTGATGGGCCTTGGGCCGGAAACGGACAACAAAACGGATATGCTCTTTGTCTCACTGGCGTCGGCCGCTTAGTGGCTTCTAGACGTTCCTCGGTGCTGGCGCACCTTGATTGGAGCCACGTGTCATTGTTGTCGGCCTTGTTGTCCTTCTGTCATCAGCAGACAAGTGGAGATCGTGGGACAGTTGTCTCCGTCCTCTGATTGGTGCCACGTAGACGTCCTTGTGTACTTCTCGTCAGGCGATCGTGGCGCACGATTGACCAGAGCCTGCTGGACGCTCATTGACTCCTTTTACTGCCACTTGTACCTTGTGTACCATTGTAGGTAGCCGTGCGCTTCCCTACTGTGTGGTTCTTGTTGGACAGCAACTAACCCGCGCGGGGTTAGTATGCTTATTTGTTCCATTGTTTTATGCTAAGTGCTGATATCTGAGCCTCTTGAGGGCCGTGCCTCGCGCGGGGTAGATCAGAACGTGGAGTGTGCCGCGCGAGGATCTTATTAATAAGTTCACTGAAATAAGGAGTATGGTCTCACGCGCAACCTGAGAGGAGGTTTGCGCGACTTTTTGGGACCATACCCCTTCAAGTCCCCCCAGTCCAGTGCTGCACCATGCGCAACGCAAGTGGTTGGAGCTCTGGACTTAATAAAAATAAGAGAAATAAGAGTAAAGGGGAAATGTTCCTTTGATCTTGATTGGTGTGGCGCATGTGGAAATTGCTGGTTCCAATTGCGCCGCTACCAAGGCGGGTCTTGAGGAATTTTTTTGTTTGTCCGATCAGGCGCGCAAGGTTATTGAAGGTAGCGTTTAGCTTGCGCGGCTCATGTAACTTTTGCCTAAAGTTACTTGTAATTTTTATGGCGGGAAACTTCGAAATTTGAACTCTGACAAGTTGGTGGGATAAGTCGTTGAGTGCGACGTTTGAGTTGACCCCTGGCACGGATGTCATCATGCCGACTGCGACGGTTGCACTTCGTGTCAGGAGAGTGAGGCCCACGCGCGCGTGGTAACCGTCACTCCTGGTTTTCCGCTTGACGTGGCAGCCTCTCGTTGGCTAGCCTAGCGGCGAAAGCGGCACAGTTACCCATCGCATTAAATGCGATGGGTATATATATCCGAAGAGATGTGAGAGATCCTCACTTCTCTTCGTTGCTTTCTCTCTCAAACTTCTTTGAATCTTCAGAGTTCTTCACATCTTCAAGATTTTCTTTAAATCTTCAAGATTTTCTTCAAGTTTTTCCAGATTTCTTTTTCGATATAATGAGTGAAGAACATCAAGAAGTTGCTGCTACTGAGGAAGGTCCAGTTCCAGTCCTCAGATGGGATCTAGGGCTCTTCGAACAGATCGTTCGGAGTTTCCGATTCCCACCGGAGTGGGACGCCCGGTATCCGGCTCAGGGCCAGACCGCGGCTGATGCACCACCGGGTTATATTACCCTATATGAAGATTTCTTTCTTCAGGGTAACTTTAGGTTGCCGGCTACAAACTTCATGGGGCATATTCTTCATCATTACAACTTCCATTTGTCACAGATGAGCCCACCTGGGATGGTTAGGGTTCGTCATTTCGAGTTCTTATGCCAATCTCATGGCATTGAGCCAACGGTGGAGAAGTTCCGGGCCTTCTACCAGTTGCAGAGGACGATGGGTTTCTTTTCCTTTGCAAGCCGTGGTGCAGCGAAGAAAATTCTACTGAACCCTCCAAAGAGTTTCCATGACTGGAAACCTAAATTTTTCTTCATCCGTGAGGAAGTGTTGCCGATCGCCATGCCCTTCAGGGATTGGACTGAAGCGATACCGAAAGAAGACCTTCCGATCCCTAAGAATGCTCGGTGGTACCAACAGTTGAACCCAACCCCAAATCGGGTGTTTGGGGAAAACGTGTTGGTGGCAGCCAAGATGAGTGACCGGTGGTCACCCAACAGCAAGGAGGTTCCGGTGCTGAAGATCGGCGATCAAGGTTAGTTATCTCCTTTTCCTTCTTTCATGTATTTACTGTAATTGTTTCTTATGTATATTTACGTGTAGAGGCGCAACTGTATCAAGCTGCCTTCACCACGTTTGGTGGGTCTATGGGCGTGCGCCCATTGCGCGATGACGAGGAGAGCTGGTATGACCAGATCAAGGGCAACTTCATGTATCCGGTTGATGGGGCCTTCGCTTCGCCGCCAACCACGACTGAAGGTGCGCAATTTCCGAAACCTCGTCCTTTGCGCTCTGTGACTTCTGCTGGGAAAGAGATTCTCTATCTTTCCAGCGAGGAGTCAGTAGGGTCTTCCAGCGGCAAGCTAAGTTCGTGGTCTAACATCTTTGCAGGTGTGTTGCGCGATCTGGGGATTGACCCAGAAGAGAAGAAGAAGAAACCCTCGAAGAAGAAGAAGACGAAGGTAGATTCTGAAGTGACCAGCAAGGGTACTGGCCCTAGTCGCGCAACCGCTGCTGCTGATAAAGGTACTCTTCGCCTTCGACAAAGTGACTTAGACGATTTTGTTATAGTCAGTGACTCACTTGAAGGCTTATCGCGCACAGCTAAAACAAAAACTGGAGCGGGCGGCTCAAAAAGCTCTGGGAGCGCGGGTTCTCGTAACCCTGATGCTGGCGCGACCCCATCTATGCCTGAAGATGACGAGGCTGAAGAAGAAGAAGATGCTGCCGCCCGGTTGATTGGCAGGAAAAGGGGTAGAAGCGAGGCCACGACTGGTGTGGCTTCCGCGGCTACTGCTGTTGTGATTCCCGTGGTTGGGAAAACGAGCAACCTGCGCTCGTTGTATAAGTTTTCTCCTGGTATGTTTTTTGCTTCTCATTACTTTTTACCTTCCTTGCTTAATGTACTTGTATTATTTTCACAGAGATCAAGAAGAAGACCCCTGAGAAGGGTGTCAAGTTCAGTGAGCCAGGGCCGAAGAGGCCGAAGATTACCATCAAGTCTTCTGATACTGCTGCTCAAGACGCTGCGAAGGCTGCCGAGGCGCAGCGAAAGGCAGAGGAGAACCAGAAGAGAGAAGAATAAAGGAAAAAGAAAATTGAGGAGGAGAAGAGGAGGATAGATGAAGAAGAGAGAAAGAAGAAGGCGGAGGAGGAGAAGGGGAGGAAAGATGAAGAAGAGAGAAAGAAGAAGGCAGCCGAAGAGGCGAAGAAGAAGGCCTTGGAGAAGGAGCTGGCACAGAAGAAGGCTATGGATCAGCCTGTCAATGTTCAGGTGCCTGAGGTCGCCCAACCTACCCACTCCGCGCATGGCGAGACCCATGATCGATCCAAGATCACTACTTCTAAGGGGTCGGGTCGGTTTACTTCTAGCGGCGCGAGCTCTGGTGGAGCTGGGGGTTATAACCCAAACGTGATTGGGGCGAAGGACACCGTTGGTGACATATATTACAAAACCTATACCGAAGAAGAACGCGGTGACGCCCCTCACCGAGCTCCCTGGAGCTTGAAGCAAAAGGATACCTTTTCGGAATTCGGCCCTTGCCGCGAGTGGTTCTTGAACTCGTTCACCCCTGCAGAGGTTAACCGGCAAAGGGCGAAACCTCATGAATTGTTGTATCGAACCTTTGTGCTTGGAGAGGCCAATGCTCGCGCTGCCAATCATCAGATAGTTCGCGAGTGGCGAACGATGGTTAGGGAGCGAGCAGACTGGGAGGGCTATCGCGAGCGCATGATAAAGCGCATTGCTGATTTTGACAAATCGAAAGCTGCCTTCGATGAGGAGAAGGCCAAATTTGATGCTGATAAGAAAGCCGAAGAATGGGGGCGCGAGGGCCTGAAAAATAAACTCCAAAATGCTGAACAGCAACTGGCCAAGGAGAAGGCCGAGTTCAAGCGCATTTGTGCCCAGGATAACGAGCGCGCCTACGCGGCTCGGCAGAAGATTGTTGACCTCGAAGCGAAGGTTGCTGAGTTGACATCGAAGGTTGAGGAGGCGCATGGTGAGAAGGCTGCCAAGCAGCAGATGGAGGTTAGTTTATTTAAAACACTTTTTCTTGCTATGTTGTTTACAAAATGTCATAAGTCGTTTGTCAATTTCCAGGTTGAGTTGTCTGAGGCGAAGGTGCAGTTGTCCCTCAAGGATAGAGATCTCCAAGCTAAGGACATTGAGATTGCTGAGCTCAAACGTCGCTTGAATGAGCAGATTGACAAATGTGAGTCTTTGGAGATCGACCTGGGTGCCGAGAAGGTTAAGGCTGCCACAGCTGAAGAGGCGCGTGATGTTAGCACTGCCGCGCTTAATGTGGCCCAGACCAACTACTCCGAGGCCCAAGGCATCGTTGACACGCTTGTGTCTGAGGCGGAGTGGATGCGCACTCGTGGAGTAGTGCTGGTAAGTTTGTAATATTGTTATGTGCTTTCTACTTTCGTCCGAGTTGCCTCTGATGTTCCGCTTTTGTTGAAGGTTGCCAACTCCATTCTTAATGCTGGCGAATTAGATCGCGCCGTTGCTGCACTCACGGATGCCGCGCGTGCGGTGGGTCATCGAGGGGGCTACCTGGAATGTGCCAGTCATGTTGAGCAGATGCTTGGGCAAGAATTTGATGTGAGCCATTGCTCGGTGACTGAACAGGCTGATGCCGCGCTTGCACATGCTGAAAACTCATATGACAACCTTACTTTGCCTGTTATGGATCTGGTTGTGGAATCTTTGAAGAAAGACGACTGGTGTCAGCGTCTTAAAGCAGTTCTCGATCCACCAGTTACCGTCGAATTGTCCGATGAAGAGCCGGCTGGTGATGACGGTGGAGATGGTGATGATGATGGCGACGATGATGATGGCGATGATAACGGAGATGATGATGGTGATCGACGCGATGAATAGAGTAGGTTGTTGATAGGCGTTTATGCCTTGTAATTTTCTTTTTCAACTTTGATTGTAAAATGCTGCGCTGTTGCGCATGTTTACATTATATGAATCGTTTTCGTTTTTTCCGTTGCAATTATTGCATTGCTGTCAAAACTTAGGTCAAATTAGCTCGAATAAATGGAAGTGTCTTTTAAGTAAAAGGTGACCGCCCGGTCTCGCGCTTTGTTCGCGGAGGACCTTGGAGGCGGTTCTTGTTTAACAAACTCTGAAATGCTGGAGTGTTTTCGCGCTAATCAAAAGTTTAGCATGCATTTGTAACGAAAAAATGTAACAGAAAACAAGTCGTATGCTTTCATTAAATCATAAATTGGCGCTTAGGCCTTCATACATTGATTGTTAATGGCGTATAGCCGACGTAGGAAGGTAAAGGGGCGCAAGGCCGCAGTAGATTACATATAACATTTGCGCAGTTGTTGCGCGTTCCATGTTCGCGGTAAGATGTGGTCATCTAAGGTACGTAACTTGTAGGCCCCTTTGCCCAGCACCTCGTGGATCAGATACGGGCCTTCCCATTTGGGTGCCAACTTCCCTGGGCGTTCTGCATTTGATGCTTCATTGTCGCGAAAGACGTATTCCCCTGGAGTGAAAGTACAAATGCGGACCCTTGTGTTGTAGTACCTTTCCAGCTGGGTTTTGTACTTGGCTTCTCTGATTCGCGCGATTTCGCGCCTTTCTTCTAACAGGTCCAAGTCAAGGCGTCTCTCCGTTTCATTATCGATTGTGTTGACCGCTGTCATGCGTGGTGAGGGTAGGCCAATCTCCGCCGGGATAACTGCCTCTGAACCATAGACTAGGCTAAATGGGGTCTCGTCGGTACTCGTTTTAGGCATGGTTCGGTGAGCCCATAGGATGCTAGGGAGCTCATCTACCCAGCCTCGTCGCCTTGTGCCCAGTCTGGCCTTTATTCCCTCGACAATGCATTTGTTCACGCTTTCCACTTGTCCGTTGCCTTGGGGGTGTGCAACAGATGTGAAAGTGTGTTCAATTTTCATCTCCTTCATCCACTTCTTGAGGTCTTCCGAAGCAAAGTTGGTGCCATTATCAGTTACAATCTTGAGCGGGAGGCCAAATCTGCATATGATGTGCTCCCAAATGAACTTGCGCACCATCATAGCTGTGGTTGAAGCAAGGGCTTTGGCCTCCACCCACTTTGTGAAGTAATCAACGGCCACTATGATGAATTTGACGGCGCCGGGAGCATCCGGGAAGGGTCCCACCATGTCGATTACCCACTGCTCGAAAGGCCATGCAGTGGATACAGGGATAAGATCGTTCTTAGGGCGCAGTGTTTTTGGAGAATGTCTCTGACAAGAGTCACATTTGCGGATCTCTTTCAGTGCGTCTACATGCATACCAGGCCAGTAGTATCCGGCGCTCATGATCTTTGCGACAACCATCCGTGGTCCGGAGTGAATGCCGCAGATCCCCTCATGGATCTCCCTTATCAGGTAGTTCGCATCCTGGGGGTCCACACAGCGCAGTAGTGGCCCCAGGAAGGATTTTCGGTACAAAATGCCACCGTTCATTTCATAGTGTAGGGCTTTGTTTTGGATCTTTCTCGCTTCCGCTCTGTTTTCAGGGAGTACCCCTTCCTGCAAGTACTGGATTATTGGGGTCATCCACGATGGTTGCCCCGTTTCGATCACGTTCACTTGTCGCAATAGCACGGATGGATTCTTGAGCACCTCTATCCTTACATCCTTGGCAAGATGTTGAAAAGAAGTCGAGGCAAGCTTGCTCAAGGCATCAGCTGGCTTGTTTTCGGAGCGATTGATGTGGATAACCTTGTGCGATCTGAATTGTTGAAGCAATTCTCTTGCTTGCTCCAGGTACAAAGCCATGACTTCTCCCTTCGCATCGTATATGCCATTGACTTGACTGGCTATCAGGAGTGAGTCAACATGTGCGCGCAAGCTTTTGGCTCCCATTTTGATGGCGAGGCGTAAGCCTGCCAAAAAAGCTTCATACTCCGCCTCGTTGTTGGTGTTTTTGAAGTCCAACTTAATGGCGTAAGTAAACTCGTGGTTCTCTGGGCTTACTAGGCGCAATCCTGCCCCCGCGCCATCTTCATTTGATGCCCCATCGGTGTAAAGCATCCAAGTCTCATCCGTTGCATCTTTCTCGGGAGTCTCTATCAGCTCGCACTCTTTAATTTTATCGGCCGACACTTCTGTGATGAAGTCGCCTAGGACCTGACCCTTAATGGCTGGGCGCGGCCTGTACAAGATGTTATGGCCTCCCAGTTCAATGGCCCATTTTGCCAACCTGCCTGATGTCTCAGGCTTCTGTAGTATAGTGCCGATGTGGAAGTTTGTAAGCACAGTTATCACATGGCCTGTGAAGTATCGGCGCAGCCTTCGGGAGGCGTGTAATAGCGCAAGAACCAGCTTTTCCATTGTGGAATATCTTGTTTCTGGGTCAGTGAGTACCCTGCTGACATAGTAGATCGGGGTTTGTACTCCGTTTCTGTCGACCAATAATACTGACCCTACTGCCTTATCCGAGGAGGACAAGTACAGTACGAGGGGCTCTTTTTCAAATGGTGCAGTCAGGGTAGGGAGTTCGATCAGACACGCTTTCATTTGTTGAAAAGCTGTTTCGGCCTCCGGGGTCCATTTGAACTCTTGTTTCTTCACACAATTGCGCAACGTGCTAATGAAGGGATACGACTTTGCGGCGTGATTGGAGAGAAAACGATTAAGCGCGGCCAGTCGGCCGGCCAGTCGTTGCATTTCTTTGATGTTTCGCGGTGAGGGCATTCGTTCTATAGCTTGTACTTTCTCTGGATTCACCTTGAAACCGCCGTTTGTGACAATGAAGCCTAGAAACTTCCCTTCTTCCATGCCAAAAGAACACTTGGCTGGATTTAGCTTCATATTTACGCTGCGCAATGAGTTGAACGTTTTTTCGATGTCTTTCAACATTTGGTCCTCCTCGGGACTTTTAACCACTAGATCATCGATGTAAACCTCAATATGCTTTCCGATATCACCTGCGAAGGTCTTGTCCATCAAGCGTTGATATGTCGCGCCTGCATTCTTCAGGCCGAAAGGCATCTTTGTGTAGCAGAAGATTCCAAGATCAGTTCTGAACGCTGTCTTGTCTTCATCTTCTAGCTTCATCTGAACTTGATGGTATCCTTTGTAGCAATCCAAAAAGCACTTCCATCGGTATGGCGCGAGAGAATCTATTTTTTTATCGATCTCAGGCAAGGAATAGCAATCCTTTGGGCACGCCTTGTTGAGATCGGTGTAATCTACGCACATGCGCCATCCGCCGTTTGACTTTTCAACCATCACTGGGTTCGCAACCCAACTCTGATATCTTACCTCTCGCAAGATCCCGGCTTTGAGCAGCTCACATACTTGCTCGTTCATTGTTTTCGTCTTGTCTGCTCCTAGGCTGCGCCTTCTTTGGACCTTTGGCTCGACAGAGGGGTACGTGTTTAAGCAATGCTCGGTGATGTTGCGCGGGACACCGGTCATGTCTGCCGGGGTCCAGGCAAATATATCCATGTTTCGAAACAATAATTGCTTTAAACGCGTTCGGATGTCTGACGAAATGGCGTGGCCAATTGTCACAGTCTGCTCTGGGTATTTGCGGTTCAAAACCCATTTCTCTAGCTCGGTCGTGGAGACCTTCGCCGCTTTCGTTGGGCGCATTTCTTCGGTTGACATCACTTCTTTCTTCGCATAGATGATTGCCACTCCTGTTTTGGTTGGGAACCCTATCGCAGAATGGGGCGTTGAGGTTACCATGTTTAACTCGCCCTGGGTGTCCCTCCCAATTAGCACATCATGCCTTGATTTTACCGGCATCACCATGAAATTCACATTTGTCGTTCTTGAATGTTTCCCGTCAGAAAACGTGACGGGGAAACTGATCTGGCCGAGTGGAAAAACCATCTCGTTGCAAAATCCAGACAAAGGATAATCGACTGGCTCGAGTCTCGCTTTATCCTCCTCATCCAACTGATTGAAACACTGTTCGTAAATGATGTCGGTTGTACTTCCCGGGTCGATGAATATGTAGTCAGTTTCATAATGCCCGATTATACCGGTAATGACGACGGGATGTGTGGCGCGAGGTCCGCCGCGCACTACCGGAAATATAACCTGCTGCTCTTGCCAAGAAGGTTCATAGGGGCGTTTGCCTTTCTCTTTCGCGCTATACCTGGGTCCGTTGACCATGTGAGTCTCTAGTCGTCGGACCTTTTTGTGGTTCCCTTCATCGTGGCGCTGGAGTTGACGGGTTTCCTTGCGTACATTCTTCACCAAATGGCTTAGCTTACCGCTTTTGAGCGCTCTCTTGATTTCTTGGCGCAAGCTATAACAGTCGTCGGTCAGGTGCCCTGAATCTTTGTGAAAATCGCAGTACAAGTTGGGGTCTTGCCCTTTCTTGTTTGTCATTGGCCTGGGAGCCTTGAAATCGTGATTCTCCGTCATCAATACCTCCTTTGGCGTTTTTGTGAGCGGAGTCCAGTGCTTGTCACGATTGTCGTCTCTGACCGCTTTCTTGTAACCAATTCGGTCAATTGTTTCTCGCGCATCTTCTCTGTAGCGCGGCCTGTCATCGTGGCCTCTTGATCTCCCAGACTTCCAGTCATTACTCTTGTATTTGTTACGCTTGTTGTTGTTGTCGCGCGTGTTTTGTCTGGAGAATCGATCTTCAGAATAGTAACCCTTTCCACCAGCAAGGGACTCCTCAGTTTGCGCGACGATTTTAGCGGCCTCCATTAGTTTATCCCACTCCTTCGGCATTCCATCTTTACCTGTGATAGTTCTAATGAGACTATCGCAGCGTATGGCCTTCTTGAAGTGACAACGCATCAGTTGCTCACTGACGCCGCCTATTTCCAGACATTCTTTGTTAAACCGGGTGATGAAGTCCTCAAGACCTTCACCATCTCTTCGCCAAATATCTTCTACTTCGGCTGTGTCGCGCTGGTAGCGACGTTGTTGGCTAAAGTAGCTCAGGAATTGCGTCTTGAAATCCGTCCATGATTTGATCTTTCCAGGCGGAAGGCTGTCGAACCAGGCGCGAGCCGCCCCGGTAAGAGTTTGAATGAACAAATGACACCACATGGGCATGTTCCAACCTCCCATGCAGCCCACACTTGTGAACGTTCTGACGTGATCGTCTGGATCAGTCAATCCATTGAATTTCCCAACAGTCGGGGGTAGTTTCTCTCGTGACAGCGGCGCGAGTGCGATTTTCGGGATGAACTTGGAGTGCTCCGCAGCTTCCGCTGGTCGGTATGCCAGGCGGAAATCTCTTTCAGCTTCTTCTGTGTAGCCAATGTGTTGTCTTGGCTTGTAGTACTCATGGTTTTTTGGTAAACGATTAAAGACTGACGATTCCTCGTCACCTTCCCATGTGGGATCACACGGGTCCGTTTCTTCCCATTCGTTGTTCATGTTGCGCGGCGTGAGCCGGCTGTGAACAGGGCCTCGTTGGAGGTTCGACGGATAGTCGTAGTAACTATCCGTTTCCCCTCTTGTATCGCGCGTGTCTTGTACGCTTAAACGTCTTGTAGGGGGAGGCCTGTTGATTCTGCCTTGTAGATTGGCTGGAGGGGGCATTTGGCGCACCCCCTGACTCTGAGGGGTGACCAAGGACGGTTCTGCCGTCAAAACTGCTTGCTGCGCGATCAGCGATTGGTATGCTGCATTGATGGTGGCGATGTTCTTGGCATACCACGAGGCTGGGGTTTCGCCTTCTGGTAAGCCTAGTAATGCAGATACATTTTGAGCTGGCGCTGTGTTCGAAGGTCCTTCTCCGTTGTTCCCTGGGGTGACCACTTGGGTGATGCGGGTGATGCTCCCGCGCGGACCCCCAGTATTGGTGATTTCAACTTCGTCGATTTCTTCGATTTGTTGGGCTTGGAAGTTTTGGATTCCTTCACCCAACGCCGTGTTAGAGTTGGTCCCAAAACCGAACTCTGGAATGGTTCCTTGACCAGCCATAGTCGAAGGATGAAATAGATGTCAAAGGCTCAAATAAAAGAAGATGAGGGTGGTTATAGAAAAAAATCGGTGGGCGCCAATGAAGAAACACCAATCTTAATTAAGTCCCTAATTAGATCAGTGTTTCTTCAACAACGGGGTTTTCCCAATATTTATTGGGTTTCCTCCTGAATTAGTGTATAGATATTATGGCTAGTGGAGATGTATATGATCAGGTGGTTCCGCTGATGGCACAATAATAATCCAGTATCCAGTAATCCGTCAGTGAGCCAAATTTTTAAAAGAAAAATTAAAGATAGAAATGCTCACTTTTATGATCCAGTATCCAGTAATCCGTCAGTGAGCCAATTTTTTAAAAGAAAAATTAAAGATAGAAATGCTCACTTTTATGAGTAATTTTTGTATGTCAACATGAAAAGTCAATTATTTCGGGCTTTTCCAAAATCCCCCGTTCAATCCCTTTAATTCCCCGCTTGGATCTTAAACTTTTTTTTGGTTAATCAAGCCCCAAGGCTCAACAATCATTTCTATACTATTTAGGCAAAATTCACTTTTATTTGTGTTAACTCATATGTAATTGATTGGATGATTGGTTCTTTGGGTTTTCAAGTATATAATACCTTATAGAGTAAAATGTCAAAATGGTCGCTGAGTTCAGTCTAAAAAAGAAACATTTTGTATCTGGGTTTTGTTGTCATTTTCATCCAATTGACAAACCGGATTAGAATTTTCTGTTAACTTCTTCAATTTTTGTCGTTTTCCTCATTTAAAAAAATGTATAATTGTCATTTTATGCCATAATATATTCTAATTAAGTGAGAAAAAACGACAAAAGGGGGAGAAGTTAACAGAAAATTCTAGCCCGATTTAGGAATTGAATGAAAAAAATGCTAACAAAAATGAAACCTCAGGGACCCAAATACAAAAGATTTCATTTTTTTGACTGAAGTGGTAAAATTAGCCTAAACTTAGGGACCATTTTGACATTTTACTCTACATTATATATAATTTAAATAAATAGCACATGTGTGCTCATGAGTCATGTGAAAGTGTATAAACCTTGATATAGACCAGCAATGGATTAGAGGTAGAATACATAAAGGTTGGAATTGTAACATGAGAATGAGGTGGCATGTTTTAAGGGGGGCCATGTTTGACTGCATCAGGTTGTACTATTTGCATCAGTACATGTACGTTATGTTGGAATAGAAGATTAGAAGGTGTGTGATTGATTGCAAAAGGATTGGACCTGTTGCCAGAAAACGAGACATAAACGAATGTAAGTGTGGCCCAGTTCACATACCCATAAAAGTCCAAGTTATTGGCCCATTACCCGTGTGGCTGCTGGCCCACATTTCACCTTCAGCATTCAAGACTTTGCACGTGTGTATAGGGTCTACCATCATGTATATTATAATTATAATTTATTACAAGTTTATAATTATATAATTATAAAATACACCTTATATTTATTTATGTTCTTCACCCTTTTGGACAACAAACCATTAATTACTATAAAGTCAGCTGACTTGTATTATTTTAGTGAGTAGAAATTGTATTGTAACAGAAAAATCAAATCAATTAAGGATAGGGTTTTCTATTCCGAAAGGGATCACGGCGTAATTTGTTGCTCGTCTCCCTGCTATCCTTATGTAATTTGCCCTGATAATTGAAATGAAAATATCTGTTTTATCCGTCAAAAAAAAATTAAGAAATTAATGATTTGGTTATAATTTTTGGATAACTGATTTTTATGATTCGGTTATAAACAACATAATTAACTCAACTGGCCTATACGTGGAAACATGATGTATAAGTTGACATGAAGCGTTTATGAAAGTCTGAAATCGTTGACATCTAAGGACATGAGTAATGAGCATTATAGGGGCGTGAAAGGGTTTCATAATGCTCTCAACATCGCCAAGTTGACAATTATACGGGCATGAAGAATGATGGACATTTCTAGAATAATACCCAAAGAGAAGAAAAATAATAGAAAGTAATGAATGAAATAGGCATTAAGATTCATTAACCGTTACACATTTTTAAATGGGCATTATGATAGTAATGTAGCGAAAAATGCCCCTTAGTGGGCATTAACCATTACCCATGGTCTTCTAGGGGTATGAAAGGGTTTGGTAACATCCCCAACACCATCCCCTGGGCGTTATAGAGGCATGAAGAGGGAGGGACGTTTCTAGAATGCTCAAAGAGGAGAAAAATGGAAAGTATCGAATGGCATGGGCGATAAGAGACATTACCCGTTACACATTTTTTGAATAAGCATTATAATGTTGATGTGGCGAAAAAAATGTCTATTAAAGGGCATTAACCATTACACATGTTTTAATATGATCTTATAAAACTTAAATGATGTATCATATATAGCTATTTTATAGTATATTGGTATGGATGTAATCTGTTAACTACTATTATGATCAAGTCATTCTTTCACTTAAAAGTATGCAAACATTATTTACATCTTATTTGGATGGTGACTGATGTGATGTTAGTAGAAATAGTTTATATTTAAAAGTCATTTTAAGGATGAGACATATTAGTATCATGAATTTATAATTATTTATACATGTAAATTGCTTTTGTAGTGAAATTGTGGCATACATAAATGTATTTACTTTTAGTATCCTACCCTCTATAGTGTCATGTAATGTAACAAACTAGCAATGATACTACAAATATTAAGTCCTATTATAAGAATAAAGTCCAAGTTATTTTAATGCGTAAAATTAGTTATTTTGGTTTTTTTTTTTTTATTAACTTTAGCTTGTAACAATCATGAGGGCAAATTCATTTTCCCTTCTAGTGTGAATCTTCTTATTTTTCGTACATTTTTTGCACCAACCCTAAATTTTAAAATCCAAAACAAATTCATATTATAAATCATATGTAAAAGAAGAAGGATGAAGATAATAGCGAAGAAGATGGGAGAAAAAAAATTAATTGAAAAAGCTTCCAGGTATATGAAGTTAACAAGGTATATGAAGTTAACAAAACTGGTGGAGCTTTAATGAGCTGGTGGTGGAATGATAAGAGAGAGACTTGGTTTTCTAAGTGATATAGGTTAGATTTATGCCTTCCTCATTATTTTCTCCGGCACCTGGTGATGATGAGAGGCTAATTTGATCCTTGAACTGAGCGAGATTTACCTTACCGCACTATCGTGCCTTCGGGCGAGTGTTCGTGGGCTTTGAATTGGGTGAGGGTTTTCCTTGATTTGGAGACGAGTGTATCCCGATGTAGTGAATTTCGCCAGTAGCCCATTTGAAATATTCATTGTTCGTTCAAAAAAAAATGGTGGAGTTATTTTCTTTTGTTTCAGCATCCATTAATTGTTTCACGCTAAGAGCATTCACATTCCACCTTCCTTTTATATCTAGGGTTAATGCATTTAAACACCCCCAACTATTCCATTTGGCCGCTGGCGCTCTCAACTTTGACTTTGGCTCACACCACTCCCAACTTAACACTTCGGTTGTTGTGTCACCCCGTCGTTAAATAAACAATAACTGTGTTAGTTCTTTTTGCTGACGTGGCCATTTTGTCCAACGTGCATGGTGACATGGCCTGTTTTTATCCAAAGTGCCCATTTTTGCTGACGTGGCCATTTTGTGCCCAATGGTTGTTGAACAAGACTGAATCCGACCTATGTGAAACCTGAACCGAACTGAACCAAGCTCCGTTCCAAAACTGAGCCACCCCTCACCACCGTTGCCGCTGTTTTCCGACGGCCGGAGCTTGTCTCCGCCGTCCGTATCCACCACCACCTGGCTCACCGTCACAGCCCAACAATCACCGTCGCCATCAACCCCCCCCCCACCCCACCCCCGCTACTTCGTGAACAACACAAAACGGTCGGAACATGCGTGGATTTCAACATCAAATGATCAATCTCCAAACACATTTCCATATGAACAACAAAACCGATACAACTCATAATCTTAAAACATATCATTCAATGATATCGAACAAAAATTACAAAATCAAACTACAAAAACTCGTTACCTGGTTGCAGAATCAAATGAAAACCTACAATCGATCCGGATTTATCCTGCTTAGCACATAACAACACGCTATCCTTTCGTACATCTTCAACATCGATTTCACCCTACAAGTCCTCTGTTTCCTAACCGCAACCGATCGAGTGAGAAAATGCTTATCAACGGCGGATTTCACCGGCGATTTGGCGGTGAAAACAGGTTTGTGGTAGTGTATGAGAAAGAAAGTGTGGAAGTTTGGAAGGTGAAACGGTGGATTTCAGCGGCGACGGCACCACTGTTCCCATCCTCAACATCACACCCACCCTGCGATGGCACCACTGTTCCCCTCATCAACATCACCTGATCATCATCATAATCCCGTTTTCCCCCAAAATCAAAACCCATCGTCATTTTTTTCGATATCATCTCGAATAGGCTTCTAGATCCAGATTAAGCAGTGGTTGGTGGTGTGGGGTAGGTGGTCGCAGTGGGTGGTGGCCAATGGTTCTTGAACAGGGGATTATGGTGGTAGGGTGGATGGCAGCGTAGGGTTATGGTGGGGTGGAAGGCAGGACGGTGGTGTGGGTGGATGGTGGTGGTGTTAAGTGTGAGAGAGAGACAGGGGGAATATAAACTGATTTTTATATAATATAAGTTTTCATCAGCATGCCACCTCATTAAAAACACGCCACATCATCTAAAATTAGCCATGTAGGACAATAAAACTAACCAAGTTAGTGTTTGGTTAACGACGGGGTGACACAGCAACCCAATTGTTAAGTTGGGACTTGGGAGTGGTGTGAGCGAAAGTTAAAGTTGAGAGTACCAGCGGCCAAATGGCAATAGTTAGGGGTGTTTAAATCCATTAACCCTTATATCTATATAGCTTTACTAAAAAACACATTTTCCCTAAAATTTGGTTGTGATATAGAAAATCACACATCCTGTTCTCTATTTCTATTTTTATCTTACTTACAAACACTTATTTTATTTTATTTTTTCTCTTTCTTATACACTAAAAAAATACATAGACTTGAATTTGATTCTCTAAACATAGAGAGTTGTTATGCTCTTTATTATAGAGAGTGAAAAGTAGTTGTATTTTGGATGTTATTTTTACATTATTCTCTAAATTATAGAGAGTTGAATGTAGTGGTATTTTGGATGTTTTTTTTAGAGTCGTCCCCGAAAACTCTTGAAAAAATTTAGGCCTCGGGCGATAAAAAGAATTGGGTCCAAAATTATGGTTAAGGGTAAATGAATTAAAAAAAATAAAAACTTAGTGATAGAGCAAAGACTCGAACTTCAGACCTTTAGATTATTTTGAGATGGTTTTTGCCACTACACAACCAATACTTTTTTGCATAACAAATGGATAAATATATGCAAGCTTATAAAGACTTTTCGGACCCTTTGAAATTTTAGGCCTCGGGCGTCGGCACAGGTTTGTCGGGCCCAAAGCCGGCCCTGTTTCTTTATATTATTCTGTAAAATTTTGAGATAAAATACGTATAGAGAGTAAGTTGTGAATGCTCTAAACATGGAATGAAAACCAATGTTTAGCTTGAGGGGGATGTGAAGAACACTAAATGGTTGTTAGTTAGTTGGTAGTGGGTAGTTGATTGTTTGTTTGTTTGTTTGTTTTTTTTTTTTTTTTTTTTTTGGTTTTGAATGGTCAATGAATCTTTTAAATGGGCTTTTGGCGAAATTCATCACATCGGGATACACCCGCCTCTGAACTTGGGAAAACCCTCACCTACGGCTGAAGCCCGTGAACTCTCGCCCGAAGGCACGACAGTGCGGTGAGGTAAAATCCGCTCAGTTCAAGAATTAAACTAACGATCTCCACCTATTCACCTAGTCTCCCATCATCACAAAGTGTCGCAGATAATAATGGGGATGGCAGGAATCGAACCTGGGTCTCTTAGAACACCAAGTCTCTCCCTTAGGCTAGAGGGTGTGGGGGCACCACCCTCACCAGCTCACCATGTATAGCGCCCCATAGGGCTCCATCACCACACCCTCCATTTTAAGAGGGGGCGCCATGGTTGAGGCGCTAGCATGGTAACGAGAAGATTAATGTGTTCAGGTGGGGCCCACAACATGCAATCCAATCAAATATTTTTTTTTTACTTTTGTTTAATAGGGGGCTCCATCCACACCCTGCAAATTGAAGAGGGACTCCATGGCTGACATGGATCCTACGTGACCTGATAAGGCCCCCTAGAGAGCTCCAACCACACCCTCCAGCCTTATCACTCCCTCAATTATTCAACTAGAAGGTTAATGGATAATTTAATAGTCTTTTATGTTGTTTATTTAAGTATAAACTTATGTAACTGAATGCAATAATTTAGAGAAACATGCATTAATTTCATCATATACTTTCTCCCTATAAATCAAGATTAGTCTATAGTTTGTATATTTCAATGTCATATCCATATCCATGTCGCTTTCACCTTACAAGATATATTCACACTACATATCTTTTAATTTGATCATTGATTGTTAGTTTAAACCAATTAAAGCAATAATAAATTAAAACAGATTAAATGGTAGTTTAGCGGATTCAAATTAAGGCTGTAAACGAACCGAATGAACACGAACAAGACTTTGTTCGTTTGTTAAGAAATATATGTGTTCATGGACTGTTCATGAACACTTACCGAACATCGTGTCCGTTTGTTAAGAAAATGAACTTGTTCGTGTTACTTTGTTAATTTTCGAAAACGAACGTTGATGAACACAAATGAGCATAAACTAATGTTCATGTAAACAAATGCAAACAAACGAGCACAAACAAGCGTTCATGAAC
The DNA here is from genome assembly GCF_002127325.2 of Helianthus annuus. Classification (NCBI taxonomy): domain Eukaryota; kingdom Viridiplantae; phylum Streptophyta; class Magnoliopsida; order Asterales; family Asteraceae; genus Helianthus; species Helianthus annuus. Next base: position 6,443,646 of record NC_035447.2, on the reverse strand, counting down.
AGAATATATATATACTGACACTGATTAAGTATTTTATTTGTCGGAATTTCGTCGTATTTAAATAAAATATAAAAACTAAAAAACTAGTGAACTATTGAACACAAAACGAACATAAATGAGCGAACATGACCTCTGTTTATGTTTGTTCGTTTAACGAAACGAAACAGTTCACGACCTATTTGACGAACGTTTGGTTTGAAAAAAAAATAGTTGGAGAGCTTTTCTATTCGTTTAATCAAACGATGGAAGTTCCAGTTGCCACTTCTATATTTTGATATTTGGGTTTTTAACATAGGTTTGGGTTGCAGTTGCCGTTAATACGTTTTATATCTTTAAATGCTTAGGCTGGAGGGTGTGGCTGGAGCCCCCTAGAAGATTTATCACGCCCCCCATTAATTTGCAAGGTGTAAATGAAGCCCCCGTGACCCCGTCATCATTACCTAATTATTTATTTGTTTAAATATTTATTTTTTAAATTAAATGGCAATTTTAATAACTAGAAAATTAAAAAAAACATAATTTCATTAAAAAAATAAAACCATTACAAAGTCATTAAAAAAAACAAGGTATTAGAAAAAAAAAACACAACATATTAGGAAAAAAAACTACATATATTTTGCCCGAATTTGTGTCTTACGAGCCTCCAAAATGACTCGGTCCTCCTCTGGTAGATTTGACAAATCTCTTGCGAGAAAATCCATGTCTTTTTGGATTTGTTTCTCCATTATTATTTGTTGGTCTTTTTCCCTAATGGAGATTATTTTTCCCTAATGGAGATTATTTTTGTTGAGACTTGTCTCGAACTCGCTCAACTTTGACGGGCCATCTGATGGCGTACACGGGTCTCGGCGATACCGATCCTCTTGCTCGTTGTTTTGCAAGGTTTGCCAAAACGGATTGTTCGGGTCCCATGGGTTGTTGGGAAACATTGCAGGGAATGGTTTAAAAAAAATGTAGAGAATGGTATAAAAAGTACAGAGAAAGTGAAGGGAATGGAATAAAAAAATGAAGGGAATGGAATAAAAAAGTGAAAGTAATGTGGGGTATTTATAATGTTGATTTATAAAAAAAGGAAATTAATTTTTTTGTTAAATATGACCGTTTCAAACGGTCAAATGTATTAACTTTCCTCGATCCACGCGTTTCTTGCTCGTTAAATGGCAATTTTAATAACTAGAAAATTTAAAAAAAAAACATAATTTCATTAAAAAAAATAAAAACATTACAAAGTCATTAAAAAAAACAAGGTATTAGAAAAAAAACACAACAAATTAGAAAAAAAAAACTACATATATTTTGCCCGAATTTGTGCCTTACGAGCCTCCAAAATGACTCGGTCCTCCTCTGGTAGATTTGACAAATCTCTTGCGAGAAAATCCATGTCTTTTTGGATTTGTTTCTCCATTCTTATTTGTTGGTCTTTTTCCCTAATGGTGATTATTTTTCCCTAATGGAGATTATTTTTGTTGAGACTTGCCTCGAACTCGCTCAACTTTGACGGGCCATCTGATGGCGTACGCGGGTCTCGGCAATACCAGTCCTCTTGCTCGTTGTTTTGCAAGGTTTGTCAAAACGGATTGTTCGGGTCCCATGGGTTGTTGGGAAACATTGCAGAGAATGGTTTAAAAAAATGTAGAGAATGGTATAAAAAGTAGAGAGAAAATGAAGGGAATGGAATAAAAAAATGAAGGGAATGGAATAAAAAAAAAGAAAATTGGTATTTAATAAACCAACCCTTAACCAGTTGGTAAATAATAATCCAACCTTCAAAATTGGTAAATAATAATCCAACCTATCAACATGTTGGTACTCAATAAAATTCCGTTAATTTTTTTTAACTGAAGTTAGTTTTTATGTTTTATTTATTACACAAACAGTACATGTAGTTGTAATTTACTAGTTTTAACTAGTTTATGAAACAAAAAAACCACTCGAAAATCCTTCTTTTCCTCGATTTGAGGTTTATAAAATAGTTAAAACTAGTAAATTACAACTACAGGGACTGTTTGTGTAATAAATAAAACTTAAAAACTAACTTCAGTTAAAAAAAATTAACGGAAGTTCATTGAATACTAACAGGTTGATAGGTAGGATTGTTATATACTAATTCTGTAGGTTGGATTATTATTTACCAACTGGTTAAAGGTTGGTTTATTAAATGGCCTGGTCTATTCACACACGCCTTTTGTCTTTTTGCACATCCAAAGCGCCTCGCTTTGGCCAAAGCGGGGCGCTTTGGTCTTGGTCAACAGACAATGACTGACTTCTGTCAGTCCTTGTCTGTTGACCAAGACCAAAGCGCCCCGCTTTGGCCATAGCGAGGCGCTTTGGATGTGTTTTTTAAAACAGATTGGTTGTGGGTTGATGTGGGTTAGTTTGGTAGGGATTTTTGGTTGAATTGGTTTGGTAGAGATTTTTGGAGGAAAAAATTTTTATTTTAGTTTTATTACATATTATTCATAGTTGTTTTATAATTACGTCATTACGTCATTACGTCATTATTTTTATAGAATGTGTATAATATAAGTTCTTAACGTTGTTTATTTTGTTAAATTAAACGAACACGTTAAATAAAATGTACAGAAAGCCATAAGAATTAAACGTAAACAATCCAGAACCAACGTGATGTAAATAGAAGATTAACTGCAATATATATATATATATATATATATATATATATATATATATATATATATATATATATATATATATAGGATAGGAGTTGGCCAGAAAGTCCAAATTTCCTAAAAAGTGTAAAAAGTCATAAAACACCATAATGTCAACCATAAAACACACCAAAAACCCACAAATAATATGATGAAGATTACTAAAACATCATGTATGTGGGTTTTGTGTTGTGTTTTAGATGTTAAGGCTCTGATTGTGGAATGACAAATATTACTGTGTTATATGTTGTTTAGCATTGTGTGTTTTATATTCATAGTTCTACGATGGTGTGTTTGAAGTTTTTATGGACTATTAGAGTTTGAATATGGTGTTTTAGTAATATTCATTCTATTATTTGTGAGTTTTAGGTGTGTTTTATGCCTGAAATTATTGTGTTTTATGACTTTTTACACTTTTTAGGAAAAACACACTTTCCGTAGGATCCCCACTCTCTCTCTCTCTCTCTCTCTATATATATATATATATATATATATATATATCAGTTTGTACATACAATACACAACAAAAAGGTACAACTGAGTACATAATACATAACAAAACACTAAACAAACAAAGTAATGTACTAATCCTCGTGCGGTGGGGACGGTGGGAGGGGAAGTGGAGGCAACGCAGCGAGCTCTCGTAGATCAACGAGCGTCTAGACGATCCAGTCAATGCGTGCGCCCTGACGTCTGAGGCGCCGGTCGAAGTCCCGAGCTACCTCACGCGCTGCCGGAGCCAGGTCAGCGTAAACGTGATGCGGGTACTGTGGCGGCTTAGGAGCTGGCTGAACTGGTGGTACCGGGATCTCCTCGACCTGCTCCTCCTGCGCCGGATCCTCGAATATAGGCTGAGCCTGAGCCTGAGGCTGAGCCTCAGGCTGATCGATGCCCAGAGCCTGTAGCTGAGCCTGCCGAGAGGCCTGCTGAACATCAGGAGGGGCTAACACTCCAGGCCTCACCTCAATAACAACCGGGATGACCTCCGGCAACACCTCCGGCTGCCAAATCAGCCCGTCAGCACCCCTGAACCTCAGACCGACATCAAAGGTACGGGTGATCTGCATGCTAGATACTGACGCGCGGCCCAACCTGGATGACGGGACCGGATCGGACAGCAGCGGATCATGCTCGGGCACGATCCCTAGCGAGCGTGCAATGGCGGTGATAAATGAGCCGGTGTGCAGCTGCCCGCGGAGCTGCCGGTGGTATGCAGTAGAAAAGAAATCTGCCAGGCTGGCTGCTAGATCGCATGACTGGCGGCGTAGTAGGCAGTATAGAAAGAAAAGGTCACTGAGGTTGACCTTCTCCTTGCTGGAACCCCGCGGCACGATAGTCGACGCGATAACATGGTGCAGGTATCGGTGCAAGGGGTCTCTAATGGTGGTGGCCTTTTGCCAGGATTTCCCAAAGGGAGCCCTGGAAATGGCCCTCCAGAAACTGATAAGCGTCTGCCTGTCCATCATCGTAACCGCCTGCGTATATAAATCAGTATCAAGCTCAGGCTCAGTGTACAAACCTGTATGGACAGCAAACTCCCGCACACTCATCTCAAACTCCTGACCGGCGAGACGAAATGTAACCTCGTGGACTGGAAAATCAGGGTCCTCCACGTAATCCGCCGGATGCGGCTCGTATGTAAACGTAGAAAGAAACTCGACCGTAAGCTCAGGGTACGAGTCCTCCATCGCTAACTCAAATAGGCGCGACCAAGGAGTATCTAGTCCAACTATATCACGCGCCCGCTCGACCTCTCCCAAGGTAGTCAGCAGCTCCCAGTCTATCCCTACATGCTCCCCAATCTCTATGGTGCGTAACCTAACGCATCTCCCCCTTGCCCGTGACCCCTGCGGAAACTGCAGGTACAGACATGCCGGCTCTCCCTCGTCCCCCACCTCTCCCTCAGCCTCCATATGCTCAATCTCGTCATCGGAGGAATCCATCCCTGCACGTTGAACAAATAATAATATTAAATAAACAAATAATATTAAACAAATAATATTAAATAAACAAATAATAATATTAATAAACAAATAATATTAAACAAATAATATTATTAAATAAACAAATAAACAAATAATATTAAATAAACAAATAATATTAAATAAACAAATAATAATATTAAATAAACAAATAATAATATTAATAAACAAATAATATTAAACAAATAATATTATTAAATAAACAAAATAATATTAAATAAACAAATAAACAAATAATATTAAATAAACAAATAATATTAAATAAACAAATAATAATATTAAATAAATAATATTAAACAAATAATAATATTAAACAAATATTAATAAACAATTAATAATATTAAACATTAAACAAATATTAATAAACAAATAATATTAAACAAATAATAATAATTAAAATAATAACAAATTAAAAAAAATAAACATGAACCAAAGCGCCCCGCTTTGGCCTCGGCGCGGCGCTTTGGTTCTTCATTCTGAAGAACAGAACCAGCAACGATCGATCTTACCGAACAAGCAACACAACAATCAACATGTATAGTCTAAAGAAACGATTAAGGGTGTGAGATCGCACCTTTTAGCGGTTGAAAGCTCGAAAATCTCCAAATCTGGCTCTAGTGTGTGAGATCGCACCTTTAGTGTGTGTTTTTGTGTTTGGGTGAAGTTAGGGAGAAGATGCCCCGCTTCAGTGTATAACGAGGGACCGAAGCGCCCCGCTATGGCCATATCGCGGCGCTTTGGTGTCCAAAACGCAGCGTTATGACCATAGCGGGGCGTTTTGGGCCTTTTTTAAATTCTTTTAAAATTGTTTTTAATTCACAAACGCGTCGATAAATAGTCTAAATTTTCCGTTTTTTCCATTATACATCATTTTTTAGTATATATGGACTATACTGCAAGTTCCGGATCAAATCGGTTACGTGTGATGTCTTATTCCATTATCTCGTATCATTTTCCAACTTTTCCAAACGACAGGCACATGGCAAACCACAGCTGGTAAAAAGTTGGCAACCACAGCTTGCACCGTAGGCTCTCAACCCGTCTTCCTTACGTTTTAGTTCCATACTCAAAAGCTCAATCGCATATATTGAAACATTTCTGAGAATATATGCAAGCATGGGCTGATTCTTGTGGTGCGTCATCACTTTTCGGAGGCTTGTTTCAAAGCTACTTCTAATCTCGGCGTATTGTCTATCAACAACATGATCAACATACAGTACAAGTTTATCCAGTGTGTTGCGATGACTTGGAAAGTGACTTTTTAATGTTGCATGCATGCCCTCAACCCTGTTGGTCGTAGTTTGGTGAAAGTTGATAGTTTGGTTAATCCAGCAAGATACAAACTTTTCACGGTACGGATCCAACCAGGATTTCTTCAAATAATCAAAAACCTCTAAAATTAAAAAACGTAAATAGTCAGCTTTTGTTATTATATAAAATTTGAACATAATTATGTAAGAAATACTCACGTTCACGGTCAGCTTCTTTCAGCTGTGCTTCAAGGTTTTCCAAGTTATACATGTATATTTCCTCGGTCGTAGACTCGCACAATGTCCAAAATGTACATACGAATTCTTTCTACTCCTTGTCAGAGAATTTTTTCTTGCTGTTCTTATTAATATTTTGTTGAATATGGAACCGACAAAGATACTTATGCGCTTTTGGAAAAACTTGTTCACACACGTTCATTAGCGCAAAATCCCTGTCTGTTAAAATCACGCGTGGTTCCATACATCCTACCAGCATAGACTTGATCCTCTGCAACACCCATAGGTAGTTCTCTGACTTCTCAGCGGAAATTACCGCACAAGCAGCCGTAAACGATTTGTTTGTCGACGTCATGCCTACGACCTGAACAAATGGCAGGTTGTACATGTTCGTTTTGTAGGTGGCGTCAATCATTAGCACATGCGGGAAGGCACACCACATAGTGAATGATTTTTCGTGAACAAAGAAGACGTCTTCAACTTCGTTCGATATCTCATTCGTGCGCATGTAATAAGTGTAATTTTTTTCAATAAGAATGTTTTCAAGTTTTTGCATCGGAGACTTACCGACATTTTTTTCGGCGTTGATCTTCTGAACAGCGTTGTGTATATCTTTCGGAATAAGCTTTCTAGCCGGATTGTTTTTTGTCAGCGTTCGCCAGATACTTTGGTTGGGAATATCTTGCTCTGCCAACTCCTTAACCAGTTTTTTGTCCTCCGAAGAAAGCCTTCTCGCATACGCGTGACCCTCGAAGTTTTCAATAGGAGTGTGGTTATGCTTTGCCTTCGTCACCTCGATCCTCCAAACACTTCCGGATGATTCCGAAAACCCGATCATCTCGAACGGACAGCCTATTTTCTTGCTACCCGTTTTCCTCTGTGTAGCTATACTCTTGTGCTCCCCACCAAAAGTACATTGAAACCAAATCTTGTAATTCTCTCCTCTTTTATTCGACCTCTTAGTCACAATGAGGTAACCATTGTCTTTTGCCGTGTCTTGTACCCAACGCACCAACTCTTTACGTGACGAAAAAGTATGCGTTGTATCAAACGAAAATGTAACCGGGTAACAACCTTCCTCGTCAATAGACACATCCTCCGGCTCACCATCGTCACCGAGGTTCGAATAGACTTGATGTTCAAAGCTCTGTTCACAACCGTAACTCTGGTTTGGATAACACTCCTGCTGTACAAAGCTTTGCTCGCCACCGTAACCGAAATTCGAATAACCTTGTAAGCTCTGTTGACAACCGTAATTGTCGTTTGGATAACACTCCTGCTGTACAATGCTATAGTCGCCACCGTAACAGAAATTCGAATAACCTTGTTGTGCGTAAGGGTCCTCCACAGGGGTATTCAAATCCAGCTTCACCGTGTTATCACGATAACGAATGCCAGATACAACCTCTGTCTCCCTCAAGTTGGACGACACCGGTTTCTCAAACGAGTCAGAAATAGTGGTCCCCTCGTAAGAATCAGGAACAACTGACTTGTCAGAATATTGACCGAAAAGATAGTTGCTTAACCACGACATCGTTTTTTCAAAACATGTAACTAATAGAGCAAAGAAGATCGACAAAAAACAAATCGAATGATGAATGTCGAGTCTGTGCAGGGATTTAAAGGCAGCATTTGGGGTCGAAGCGCCGCGCTTTGGCCATAGCGCGGCGCTTAGGGTTCACGGGGCAACTGAAACCTCGTACACCTTTATGTCTCTGCATGTCAGTCAGTCATTCAAACCTCGTATCACCTTTTGTCGACCTAAGCGCCCCGCTTTGGCCATAGCGCGGCGCTTAGGGGTGTGAAAATTATTTTTGGCGTGTGTAATTAGCATGTCCCTATTAAATACCAATTTTCCAATAAAAAAGTGAAAGGAATGTGGGGTATTTATAATGCTGATTTATAAAAAAAAGGAAATTATTTTTTTTGTTTAAATATGACCGTTTCAAACGGTCAAATGTATTAACTTTCCTCGATCCACGCGTTTCTTGCTCGTTAACACAATGGAGCCCGGCCTATGCCCCCCCCCCCCTCTTAAAAAGCTGGGTGTGGAGGTATAGCACCCCGGGGCGCTATAGATGATGAGTTGGCGGGGGTGGCGCCCTCATTATAAACAATCATTTAGAGTTCTTGAAATGTGAATTGTCATGTTTCCTACAGTATTTTGCTGCTTAATATGTTTATAATCATGGTAGTAAAAGACCTATGTATATGGAATATATTCGTTTATTGTTGCACAGTTTGTTTTATATGTTGTAATCAGGATTTTAGAAAATTAAGTAAAAACTGGAAACCTTTTTTTATCATTCCCTGCTCATTACTAATCCTACATCTTTCATACTTGCTTCATCATCATCATCATACTTGTTTGTACTTTATATTATTAGACAAAAAATGCTTGATTCATGTTTAATAATGCTCAGTTTTTTTTTTAGCTACAAATAATATCGAATCATAAAAACAGAGACGATTACAGACTAATGGCAGGTACAACAATGTAGCTCCTCCATCTACCCAAAAGGAACCTTCTACTTACCTTGGGCGGTAGTATTATATGTAAATCGCGCAATTCACGACTCGGGAATGACCCTAGTTCGTTTAATATTGGAAAGTTAGTTGAGACCAAAACGTACAAGTAATTGGCCACAAGGTACAACGACATTACTGGACGTGGGACATCCCAATAGACAATTTAGTCCTGAAAGTTTCCTAAATTAACTAGTGTGTCGTGTTCTCTTGTGGTCCAACCATGAACCATCCAAACAGTCAAACACTACTTTGGTGTGGGCTTTAAAGCTATGAGGCCCATGGACTTTTCTCACTAAAACGATGGCCCATAATGCCCCGCGTTAGTTTGACAGTCAAACTTGGACATTTGACTAGTCTTCTACACCCGTATCACCTTTTCTACCCTAAACCCTAACTTATATGCATGTTTTGTTTTTACTATATTATACTAGTGTCTCCGCTCGATGCGGCGACTGGCGAGTGTAACAATTTGCATTACGATACTTGTTTCTGAAAGTTTTATTATTCGCGTAATATTTATTGTAACATTATTATGATGGATATGCATCGTAAGTGTTACACATGTCTCATAACTAATAGATTTAGCATTTAAATTATCAAGTATTTTAAGAAATCATTGATCCAATAAAGTAACATATGAATAAAGAAAAATAAGTCTTACATAAAAGTGTAAAACTAAAAGCTTAAGTGTGAACTGTGAACTACTTTGCATAATGATAAGATCAATTTAGTCATACGCCTTACACATCCAAAGGTCCGTCAGTGATCCAAATTTGTCGTTAAAAAAAACATGTATAAAAATGTAAATATTGTCATGAAATGTTGGTCCAGTGGTCAAAAGGTCTGCTCTCTCTAGCGGAGGCGCATGTTCAATTCCCGCTTTGGTCATTTTCGAGGAACATCTGGATGAAGGGACGAACCGGGGCTTTAATCCCGGGTTTGAACATGACGCGGGCGAGGATTTACGGATTCCATCTGATTCCCGCACATCAGGAGGGCATGGTCTCGTGACGGTCGAGGAGTTAATCTTAGACATAGCCCCGAGTATGATGAATTTACACATGAAAATTTTTGCCTTAAAAAAATGTAAATATTATTTAGAAGTATACATTTTTAGGACAAATAAGCATAAATTTATATCTTTCAGACCAAAACAGTTATTCAAATCTGTAATTTAAATTTATAAAAACAATTTGTAATAATTTTATAATAATAAAATAAAGTATTTCTTTACGCGGGTTCCCACCAATCAGAGTCCACACATGGCCAGTGTCACCATCTTTCTAGACAAAAAAGGGGCCTACATCACATGGTATTCTCCCCATTGAATGGGTCCGAGATCCAACGCTCAGGATTTGATGTGTGGAAAGCAAAATGATCAGGGCAATCACAGCCGTTGGTAGGGAGGACCACACAGGCTGTCTACACTATGTTCCCTTTTTAATTCACAGCTGACCCGAACCTGCCGGATATGGACCAACACCCCTTGCTGTATTATTCAACCGCTTGTCTCCTTCGTTGACAACTAACTACCAACGCTCTTTATGCGCGTGACTTTTAAACTCATTGTTTTTTTTTCAAGAGCAGTTAATTTTTTGTTTTTATTATTATGTTTTTTTTTAACGGCCAACAAATCTTTCAAATGAGCTACTGACGAAATTCATCACATCAGGATATACTCATATTCGAACCGAGGAAAACCCTCACATAAGGCTGAAGCCCGTGAATACTCACCGAAGGCACGACAGTGCGGTGAGATAAAACTCGCTCAGTTCAAGGATCGAACTAGCGATCTCCGTCTACTCGCCTAGTCTCACATCATCATCAGGTGCCGCAAAGAGCAGTTAATTTTTTTTAACCCAAGAGAGAGATAGAGGAGAGAGATGTGTGAATATAACACTCATTATTATTTACCAACTTTTGGTTGCGAGGTAAAAGCACTGTTCAATTTTGTTTCGTTTTTCATCCTTACATTTTTCTTCTTTTACAGCTTTGTCAAAAACTATTTTTCATTTTTATCCCAACACTTTTCCACTTTCAACTTTGATCTTTTATATTTTCATCTTTTATATTTTTCATCTTTTACGAATTTGTTATTTTACGTTTCAGTTTAAATGTTTTCGAGTTGACACACTGTAGTGCGTGTGTGTCATTCAACGTTTTAATGTTATTTTTTGTTCGATTTAACGACCCCGCCACAAAGTACGGGTCCTAATTACTAGTTGTTTAATAGAAGATAAAAAATTAATATTTTCTCAAATATCTATATGGAACTATTCGTTAATGAAAAATAATAATTTTAAAGCGAGATAATTGATGGTAAATGAATATTGATATTTGTGTGAGGGTGTGTAAGATATAATTCAAATTAATCTCATGTTATTGTATGAAAGTTGTACTTGTTGACGTTGTTGTGTAGTTATGTGATTCTTGTTTGTTGGGTTTAGTTATTTCTAGAATTTTCAGGTTTAGAATGAACTTGTAGCGTATAAGGAAGCTAGAAAGAAAGTGTTAGGAGACATAATGTTTCGAATTTCTTTATCAAATCCTTGTTTATTTTATGTTTTGAGTCCCGTTGATTTTCGAAACACAATGCTCTTTGCATCTTTATATATAAAGCAAGATTAAGATAATATGCATCAACTCACGCTTCCATATATTGAATGGCAATGGTTCATGTAAGTTGAAGTGAGATAAGTACATCTTAACAAGGAAATTGATAGCCAATAACTGATTCTCCGCAGTCAACAATCAACTCTATGCGATAAACTACGCGTAAAGGCAATCCTAGTTCGGTTAAGACAGTGATGATTCCATTGTTTTGCCTAATGATTGTTAGCCGATAAGAACGATGAATAAAGGAGGTCATAGTTCCATGACAAGCTCGACGACCACAAAAAAGAAATGAGACTTTCCTAGCCTTGGCGGGATATCACTTGTCGGTATATAAATCATGTAACACACGTCGTATTTGTCATAAAATGTGCATGTCGTACTCTTTGTTTCGTCATGTGATGTTTGTTTGTTTGTTTGTTTGTTTATTTGAATTATTTATAGCCTTTTCAGGTTAGACTGAATAACCTCGTTAAAAAGTGACCCAAAACCAAATATTCGACAAACAACATTCATGCGAAAGAAATACCTAATGAGCCCCCTATTTGTTGGTTAAAAAGATGTATAAACATTATTATTATTATTATTATTATATTTTAAACTTTTACCTTCTATTTGTTAGTTAAAAAACTTTACATATACAAAAGAGTAAAATGCACGGATAGTCCCTGTGGTTTGGTGAAATTTCACCTTTAGTCCTCAACTTTTCAGAATTACACTCTTAGTCTCTGCAGTTTGACAAGTTGTTACTCGGATAGTCCCTAAAGCGGATGAAGGTTACTCGGATAGTCCCTGTGGTTTGACAAGTTGTTACTCGGATAGTCTCTGTGGTTTGACAAGTTGATACTCGGATAGTCCTTGTCATTTCACACCCACTTAACCAGAAAAACTAACCTCCATCCGCTTTGGGGACTATCCATGTAACAACTTGTCAAACCACAGGGACTAAGAGTGTAATTTTCAATAGTTAGAGACTAAAGATGAAATTTCACCAAACCACAGGGAGTATCCGTGCATTTTACGCTATACAAAATCTTATCATATTATATTATTATATACATTCTAGATGTTTTTCAAACTTTATCACACATGCTAGTGTGCGAGTGGGCATCAAAATTCTAATGCCGTGAGATCCATTCACAAAGAGAATAAATCACCTAAATCATGTCTCAACCCTAATCTTTTATATAAAACTCACCTTCCATCAACCCAACCCACAAACCATACATTCCATTTCTATCAAACCCCACTCACCGGAAAACTAACAAACTCGCCGGAAACCACCCACTTCTTATCAACAGTCAAGAAACACATGGATCTAATTAATTTCGAAGCAACCGAACTACGATTAGGGCTGCCGGGCTCAACCGATGACCAGCCGGAGATAAAGTCAACAATATCACATAAAACAAACAAAAGAAGCTCATCGGAGATGGTTTCGAGTGTCTCCGATGAACACGATTCATCAAGATCCCCACCACCCACCAAGTAAGTTGTAAAACCCATGCAAAATTTAATTATAAGACATTTAGAAGTTAGTTAGAACATGGGCTCTCGTGTATGTGGGCCCATGTTTAACCAAGTTAGTTAAAACATGGGCTCTCGTGTATCAGAGCCCATGTTTAACTATATAGTTTTGATGGGATCTGGTGTATTAGTGCTGGTATGAACACAAGTGTAGCTCGTTTACTTATGTGAAGTGTTGTATGGTTTTCAGGGCGCAAGTTGTAGGGTGGCCACCGGTGAGATCATATCGAAAAAACATATTTCAAGGGAAGAAAAATGATCAAGCCGAGACGGGTTCGGGGATATATATAAAAGTAAGCATGGATGGAGCTCCATACTTGAGGAAGGTTGACCTAAAAGTGTACAAAAGCTATGGAGAACTCATGAAGGGTTTGCAAGATATGTTTAAGTGCATTATAGGGTTGTACTCTGAGATGGAAGGGTACAAGTCTGAATATGCACCTACTTATGAAGATAAAGATGGAGATTGGATGCTTGTTGGGGATGTACCATGGGATATGTTTCTTACTTCTTGTAGAAGACTTAGAATCATGAAGAGTTGTGAAGTTATAGAGAGTTGATTTGAGTGTTTTGTATAGAGGGTTTTATTTTTTTATTTTCAAGAGATGAAACCACAAAAAGAGAAAATAAAAACTAGATATGTATATGTACATGTATATATGATCATGTAACTTTTTTTTTAAGATTATATACATCCTTAAAGTTTTTTGGAATTTGAAATACCCATTTTACATATCAATCAGTGGAGAATAAAAAAAATTCACTTAAAGTGCACATTTTTGTTGTTTATTTATTTGTAGACGAGTATTTTTACCGGGTCGTGTTATCTTAGTGTTTGTTTTATCATATCGAGTTATTGAATTAAAAATTAATCACATAATTATTTATGGTTATTGCAAAAAGATATATAGAGAGTTGTGATATCCCTAATAAACTTGGGGGCTCCTTTCTCACTTGCTGCAACTTGTCGTCCTTCTTTCTGAAATTAGTTACAAAAAGAATTAATTTAGGGTGAAATGGTTGATTTAAGATGTGGGGATGATGGTTGGCAAAATATCTAGTCGTTGACATTTTCTTGATGGGTTTGGTTGCCATGTCTAGGGGTTGAAAGTGGTGGTTATGGGATGGTCGGGGTTGCTTGGGTTCGATGGAGTGGTTGTGGTCGGAAACGTAGTGGCAAGCGTGTGCAAAGGTGGAGATAGGGGTGTAAACCAGCCAAGCTGCTCGTGACCTACCTAAGAGAGGCTTGCAAAAAGCTTAAATCAGGGCGGGGTTAAACGAGCTCGAGCCTAAAAATAAGATTGTTTAATAAACGAGCCCGAGTCGGCTCGTGCTAAACGAGTCTATTATTCAACATAATTTTATTATATGTATATTCTTCCAAAACAATACCAACTTTATTAACGTAGTTTTAACAACCGTTATTGTTTTAACACTAATGCATAATACCTTTTTCTCGAATTGTAAACTTTACTCACAAAGAACACACAACAACAAACCCCCAACCAAAAAAAAAAAAAAGAACCAACCACAAAATACTTGCATCAAATGAAAATTAAGTCATTTTGACCAAAGACAATCGACTTAACTTTAGATCTATATTTAAAACAAAAACCTCAACGACTTTGATATCTCCGATAATATCCTTTATCTTAACTTCTTTGCTCAATAAGTGCTTATCATTCCTAGCTTTTCGTATCCACCAACAAGCGAAGATCACAATCCCATGAAAAACTTCCTTCTCTCGATCCCCCAAACCTATGTGCATATACAAACCCAACAAATCGCTAACCGAAAATACAAAAATCGAAGGCACCCTCCACCAGATACTCACATGTTGTCACACCACCGTGACAACCAAATAAGCGGGAATTAAGTGGTCAGTTATTCCAACACCCAAGTCGCATAACCATAATCAATTGGTCGGTTAACCAAAGTTTCATAACCATAACCATCGATTATGTTGATTATTGGTTAAAATCCATTCGATTATGGTTCAATTATCGAATTATCGGTTAATTTGCTCACCCCATAATTAGTAACTTGTGGTGGCCACGATTACAAACAACCCTCCACTCATCGATCTTCTTTCTTGTTGCCCCCCAAAACTCCACATTTCTTCTTCTTCTTCACCGATTTCATCCACCAAAATGCTAGCTCGTCTCGCATCCAAACGCCTGCTCGAGATCCGTCAAGTCTTCCGTCAATCCCCTCAGGTTCATCCCCACTCTTTTGTCCACTTATTTCAATCGTATGATTTCGATTCATCTTTCTAACTCACACCCTCTTGTTTTTCAGTCAGCTAGATCGCTATCCACTGCCTTGAACTATGTAAGTTGTAATCGATCTGTTCTAATTGATTGGAAGATTTTGAATTTGATTTGTAATTGGGTATTTTGTGTAGCATATTGATACTCCAGATAATAACCCTAATGTTGCTTGGGAATTCAGCGAGGCTAACAAACCAAAGGTTCGAACTTGGAACCCTATTTTTGTTTTAACTGATTAAATGATCATGAATTCGAATCTTTTTTAGGTTTTGTTTGATAATTCTGGCTGGCTGCTGGTTATAGTTAGGGTTTCTGATTGAAATCTGGTGTTATTAATGGGTGTATGGGTATAGGGCTGTAATCGAGAGCTCGGTTCGTTTATGAGCTTGAGGTCGGCCCGTTAAAACTCTAGCTAGCTCGTTTGTTTGATATGTATAAAAACAAAAAAAAATGGTATTTTTAAGTTTTAAGTTTTAACATACACATAATGCAGAATATATAAACAACAGAATATGTAATTTTTATATATTAAATTTATGTTTATACTTTTTAGTGATAGTCTATATAAAAATTTGTGCTTTAATTTAAACGAGGGAGCCAGCAAGCTGAGCTTACCTTGGCTCGGGCTCGGCTCGCTTAAAAAGAGTAAACTTCCGTTTTGCTCCCTGTGGTTTGGTCACTTTAACGGTTTTGCCCCAAACCTTTAAAATAGCCATTTTACTCCCTAATGTTTTGGTTTTGTTGCCCTTTTGCTCCCTGCGGGGAGCAAAATGAAAAAACAAACAATTTGGATGGAGTTAGAGGCGGGGAGCAAACTGGCAAAAAAACCGAAACATCAGGGAGTAAAATGGTTATTTTTAAAGGTTTGGAGCAAAACCGTTAAAGTGACCAAACCACAGGGAGCAAAACGGAAGTTTACTCCAAACGGGCCAATTTAAAGCGAGCTTTTTTCGAGCTTTTTGAACAACCCTGCATGTGGAGTGGAAATTTCCGTAGGAACCAGCCGAACATATACACTGTTAGACGATTGTAACAGTGTGTTAGCATAGGGTTAGGAGCGTAACATTGTGCTCTACAAATAGTCAAATACCGCCTCGTTATGTAACCCTAAACACAACAATCAAATACAGACCGTATTTACAATCTGATTTACTCTTTATTGAAATCTTGGTATAGGAAAGAGGTGCTTCAATGCATTTTGCGCGCATCACGTATTTGAGATGCGCGTCTATGTACAACCAGACAAGCTTTATTTACGACTAGAAGTTGCTTTTCTCTCATCTGTTTTACTAATAAATATATTTATCAAGCAAACCTTGCATAATTTCTGCATACGTGAGGTTTACTGGAGTTTTGGATTAGGATTTGATGAATAGTTAGGCGGTGTTCGTTTCGCAGAATGGAATGGAATCTAGATGGAATTGGAATTTAGATTCCGTTCCTTATGTTGTTCGTTTCAACAAAGGAAGGAATTGGAATCTCAATTCCATTCTTGGTCGTGTTCGGTTAGCAAAGGAATTGGAAATGGAAATGAATTCCCTTCAAATTGCTTTAAACAAAGGAATTCAAAATCCTTCCATTTGTAGGAATTCAAGTAAAGTCTTTGGAATCTTCGATCGGTCACCAATGTCGAAAATAGGCCCGTGGTCGACCCACAACAATTCCATCCGATTTAGCCCGTGCCGGCCTGAAACGTCCCGACCCGATTCGACCCGTTAACGACCTGACTTGACCCGGCATGTACCCGAAACATCTCGACCCGACCCAGACCGTTAACGACTCGAAACGTCTTGATTCCACCAGACCTCGGTAACGGCTCGAAACGTCTCTACCCAACCCGTCCCGTCCTGTTAACGACCTGAAACGTTCTGACTCGAACAGATGCGTTAACGACTCGAATTGTTTTGATTTGATCCGACCAATTAACGACCCAAAACATTTCGAACTCACCCGAACTGGCCCGTTAGCGACCCGAAACGTCTTGACCGGACCCGGCCCATTAATGATCGGAAACATCTCGACCCGACCCGGCCCGTTAATGATCGGAAACATCTCGACCCGACCCGGCCTGCTAATGATCTGAAACGTCCTGAGCCGGCCCGTTAACGACCTGAAATGGCTCGACTCGACCCAGCCCATTACCGACACAAAACGTCTCAACCCGACGCAACCTAAAACAACTTGCTGCTGACCCAGTCGAATGGGCCGGGTCGGGTCGAAACGTTTCCAGTTTCGAATTAAGATTCCAATTCCAACAAATTTGCCAAGCAAACACATTAAGAATGGAATTGAGATTCCAATTCCTTTTGGAATGCTTAAATTCCATGCTCGCTATATGGTCTGTGGCGATAGATAGCGGCCTTTAAATTTTTTGTTTTTTTAATATAAATAACAATTAAATTGGTTACGTTGGTACCACAATACCTGCTTCATTAGTTAAGTGAGTAACCAACCATTAAGTTTCTCATAGTATTATTTTATGTTTGTTGATTGTCACTACTTGAAGTCAAACTGTGAAGTTGATTTGTAGATTCATTTGAGGATTAATATCATTTATCTTCCACATTAAGTTTTAGATTGCGATTAGCATAGTTGTTAAAAGCCATCGCCTCTTGCGCCTAGGCCCATTTTTCAGGCGAGGCGAGGCTGTTGCGCTTTAAGTCGAGGAAATTGCGCTTTAACTCTCTAGATGATGGTTCAGGCGCACATTCCGGCAAGATTCCTAGATTCCGGCTAAATTCCGACAAGATTCTAGCCAAATTTCTACTTTTAATCAAGGAAAACTACTTTTCTACACTAATACACTAATATTTTGGTACTAATTAGATGATATAAAGTGTTACATAATAGACTTTGTTTATTTTATTTGAAGAATAGTATTCTTTTTCTAATACATAATATATTTTTCAAAATTTTTCATTACGCGCTTTATTTTTCTCAGGCCCTCGCTTTTTTTGCGCTTTGCGCCTAGTCCCCAGGCGAGGCCTATGCGCCTTGAGTGCGCCTAGTGCCTTTAATAACTATGGCGATTAGTATAGAATTATAGTGGTACCTAGATTTTTTTTTTTTTTTTTTTTTTTTTTTAAGTTAGAAGCTATTACTAATACCTCTATAAATGTTACGGATATTTCATTATTTGTTTTTGAGTTTGTTATAATGACGGGCTCATATTACTATTTAACGGATAATATTAAGCATACGAATATACGTTAGGTAAAGTTTATACCTAATGGTTAATTGGTACACACAGGTAAAGGAGATTCTGTCACACTATCCATCTAACTACAAGCAATCGGCAGTCATCCCACTGCTAGATCTTGCACAACAACAACATGGCGGCTGGCTTCCTGTTTCCGCAATGGATGCGGTATGTTAGCATCTTTCTTCTAATAATATATACGTCGCTATTATCTATTATGTCATTGTCGTTGGGATATATCATATATTTTACATCCCTTTTTATCAAGTATGTTGTTGTTACTCTCTTGAGGGCTCTTCATTTGCAACACACAAATCCATGATTTGGGCCTACAACTTGTAGAAGCTTAATGGTTGCTCACTTCTTATAGGTGTTTTGGTCGAATGACAGTTTTGGCTAGGGCTGAAAACGAACACGAACAAGTTCTTGTTCTTGTTCGTGTTCGTGTTCGTTCATTACGGATTAATGAATATGTTCATGAACACTTACCGAACGTTATATATTCATTGTAAACTAAAATCTGCATTTTTCATCAGAAAGATTACGAAGAATACACCAAAAATTAAGAGTTAAATGCCATTTTAGTCCCTGTGGTTTGGGCCATTTTGCCAGTTTAGTCCAAAGGTTTCATTTTACGCATGTGGGTCCAAAAAGGTTTCACCGTTGCCATTTAGTCTACTGGGTTAACTTCATCCATTTTTTTTTTGTTATCGAGAAGGGCAATTCGGCCATTTTATATGTAATTCTGTTAACTAGAAGGGCAATTCGGCCATATAAAATGACCGAATTGCCCTTCTCGTTAACATAAAAAATGGATGAAGTTAACCCATTGGACTAAAATGGCAACGGTGAAACCTTTTTGGACCCACCGGCGAAAAATGAAACCTTTAGACTAAACTGGCAAAATGGCCCAATCCACAGGGACTAAAATGGCATTTAACTCAATAAATAAAGAGTGAAGTACATGGATGGTCCCTGTGGTTTATCAAAATTTTGGATTTGGTCCCTAGCTTTCCAAAGTTACAAAGATGGTCCCTGTGGTTTGCACTTTGTAACGCGTTTCGTCTCTAGCTTTTTCCAAAAGTACACGGATGGTCCCTATGGTTTGCACTTTGTAACGCATTTAGTCCCCAACCAACAAATCTAAAGGTTTTAGCATGTCTAGGTTACAGACTAAATGTGTTACAAAGTGCAAACCACAGGGAATCAATGTACTTTTGGAAAAAGCTGGAGACGAAACACGTTACAAAGTGCAAACCACAGGGACCATCTTTGTAATTTTGGAAAGCTAGGGACCAAATCCAATATTTTGGTAAACCACTGGGACCATCCATGTACTTTACTCATAAATAATTACTTAACATAATTATCGGAATATAGTTGACATAATTAACACAATAATTAAGAAGTTTGTCAAGCTTTAACAAAAACTTAAATTGAAATGGTCAAATGAGGGATGTTGGCGAAGGCATATAGTATAACTATGGTTTCAAATTTTCAAAAACGAAAACTAATAAATAAAAATTAATATAAAAAAACCTTTAAATAAACGAACATAAACAAGCGAATATAGATGAACACACTACCGAACGTTCATGAACATAAGTGAACGAACGAAAACAGCCTCTGTTCATGTTCATTTGTTTAACTTATCGAACGCAATTTCTTGTTCATGTCTGTTCATTTATCAAACGAACGAACATAAACGAACTTCCCGCCGAATGGTTCACGAACTTTTCACTGAACGTTCGGTTTGCTTACAGCCCTAATTTTGGCCAATTATTTTTTTTGTACACTGTACATTCTGTGTTCATTTGCACTAACGGTGTGATATGTTGCGTGCTGAAGGTGGCAAAAGTAATCGAAGTTGCTCCTATTCGTGTGTACGAGGTCGCAACATTTTATTCCATGTTTAATAGAGCAAAGGTACGTCCCATGTACATATGCTGTATATGTGTCATTTTCAACGCTTTTACTTATATGTTGATTTTTTAGGTTGGCAAATACCATCTTTTGGTGTGTGGAACAACTCCTTGTATGATTCGCGGTTCACGGGACATTGAAGCTGCATTATTGGATCACTTGGGAGTGAAACGAAACGGTTTGTATTCTATATATATAGGAAAAATTACAAGTTGTCCTTTATCTTTATACCATTTTTCAGGCGGTGTCCTTTTTAACGAATGTTGACAGGCGGTGTCCTTTACTAGGTTTTTTGTTGCAAGTTTAGTCCTTTACACCCAACCCAGTTAAAAAACCCTGTTAATTGTTGGGTGTAAAGGACTAAACTTGCAACAAAATACCTAGTAAAGGACACCGCCTGTCAACAATTAACAGGGTTTTTTAACTGGGTTGGGTGTAAAGGACTAAACTTGCAACAAAATACCTAGTAAAGGACACAGCCTGTCAACATTCGTTAAAAAGGACACCGCCTGAAAAGTGGTATAAAGATAAAGGACAAAACTTGTAATTTTTCCACATATATATATATTCACAACTTAAAAAACATTTTTGCGGTTTTATACATATTAACGACTTCATGATTACTTCTTAAAAATAATAGAGGTTACAAAGGATGGCTTGTTTTCTGTCGGAGAAATGGAATGCATGGTGAGTCACTTGTTTGTTGTCGATATTTGTCTTTTTCTTATTTCACTTTTTATGAGATTATATCCAAATATTGGATAATGTGCGAGTCGTGTGATAATATCGATTCACCTTTTCTGCAGGGTTGCTGTGTAAATGCTCCGATGATAACTGTAGCGGATTATTCAAACGGATCCGAAGGATATACCTACAACTACTATGTAAGCTTGATAAACTACCCTTTTAGTGAATTCGTCACTCAACGTGTATCGGCCTATAAATATTAGTGAAAATTAAAACGCGTCTTTTGTGGCAAAATGCTTGCAGGAAGATGTTACCCCAAAGAGAGTTGTGGAAATAGTCGAGGCGTTAAAACGAGGAGAAAAGCCACCGGTAAGTTATAAAATTGGCGGTTTAGTAACATGTCAAAGCGGGCTTGTCGGTATGGGTTGACCCGCTGACACTTCTTTATCCATACCGTTTATAAAAAAATAATAGTGATTACTAAAACTGATATTATCACAATACTAATCTAACTATACACTTTCAATAATTTTCAACCGGTTTGACCAGCTTTTCGTCTGTCAATTCTTTCGTTGACCCTTTGACCCGCTTAGTACAGAACATAGGGGTGTTCAGAATTCGTTTCGAATTCGAAAAATTGGATTTAATTCGATTCAATTATCAAGAATTCGTTTCAATTATCAAGAATTTGCATTCGAATTCAGTTCAATCCGAGTAAATGAATTTATAATTTTAAATTCAATTTGATTCAAAATTCGAATAAAAATGGTACATATTTATTTATTATTATTATTTATAATACATATATAACTTTTATTGGGCTATAGTATAAATTTTTCTCTAAATTTATTCTAAGTATTAAAATAGCCCATTACCAAACTTGTTACAAAGCCCATTACTTAAACGAATTTATTACATTTTTTAAATGAATTTGAATCAAAACGAATCTATCCGAATTTTTTATTGATTTCGAATTGAGATTTTAATTCGAAAACTAATTGAATTGGCTGGTTCTTAATCGAATTCGAATTCAAGCATAAAAAGTTATTTGAAAAATTCGATTCGAGCAATTCGAAAGTTTGATATTCGATTCGATGAACACCAGTGACAAAACACAACCTATATCGTTTCGTTTATAGTTGTAAAGGTGGAAAAGTTCTCTGTGTGAAACACTGGTTAACTTGTTTATGTTGGCCTTTGATAGCGTGGGACCCAAAACCCGGAGCGAATCAATTGTGGGCCCGCAGGAGGGAATACTACATTGTTGGGCGAGCCCAAGCCTCCGCCATGCCGTGACCTAGATGCTTGCTAAACCCAAGTTCTTTGTTTTTTCTCGTAAAATTGAGAAGTCGAAATTGTTGCGGTAAATGTTTCGCCTAATAATGCTATGGCTATTGATGTTTGCCAACATTCATGGATTCAAAGCTGTTGTTGCCATTTGTTATGCATAAGAACATTAGCAACTTTTTGAATATTTTCTTGAAAAATATGGAGTTCTTGTTAGTTTCTAGCTTTAGAAGTTGCTATACATCTGGTTTTTTTTTTTTTTTTTTTTTTTTTTTTTTTTTTTATCATTTGGGAAAGTAGTTTTTACTCACTTGTTGGGTATTCATTTTCCAATGAGAAATCACCTTAGTGTTGGTTTATATAATACTCTAAAAACTTGCATAATATCATATTGTAAAAAAATTCAATATCACTTTATTTAAAATATATAAAATGTTATAGTTGTATACTGGAATAATGGATTTTAATAATCCCAACTATCAGGAGTTGGCCGGCAACGTTCCCAACTTAAAATATAACCAGTGGTGGTCCCATCTTTTCACATACTATAAACCAATGGACCTTTATTAATAGAACATTCATTTCTTTTTGTCCTTTTCATTTTATGTTTGCAAAGGTCCACTGGTTTACAATATCTGAAAATGTGGGATCACCACTAGTTATTTTTGAAGTTGGGACTGTTGCCGACCAACTACTAATAGTTAGTATTATTAAAATCCATTATTCCTTGCATATTTTGTTAAATGCAGTTTGTAATGTGGTCATCATACATTTTTTTACTCTTTGCACTAAATTTCATATATATAAATGTTAATTCAAGATGAGTATATTTGGTGTTATGAATTTTTTTCTAGTAAATTTGATATTATACCAAGTTTTTAGAGGATATAAAAAATTTTACATGTCAATGATCAAAGGGGGTAATGCTCATCTTGTTTGGCATACAATAGAGGTAAATAACAAGTATAATATTGAGTATATACAATATAATACAAGTCTTGAGAGGATATATGAAGTTATACCTTTTATTGCTCAATGGGGCAAAGTTGATCTTGGTTGGCATACAATAGAGGTAGATAACAAGTACAGTATTGTACAAATGTGTTCCTAAGGATTTAGAAGAGAATAACGAATCGACATTTTCAATGACAAGACGTAGGCGCTTTCAAGAAGTAAACCAACGCCCCTTTTTAGCGAAAAAGTAATATTCGAAGCCAAGACCTAGAAATAGTTGGTTAAAACATATATAGCTTGTAGTGCAAGACTGTTTAAGAATATTTTCCTTGTCTTTTTCATCTAATTGTTTAAGTCAAAACACATCAAAGATTCAAAGTAGTGGTTGATGCTAAAGCCTAGAAAGCTCTCATCAAGTGTCTTTCCCAAGATGCAAGCTTTTATTTCGGATGGTAGTTTCAACTCCGTTACTTCTTTCAACCGTTTTAAGTAACAAGTTAAAAAACTACAATTCTTGAAGAGTCGCCGGAGTTTCACCGGAGCTGTGCTTCGTCGGAATAGCGTGCAAGGTCCCGCTCTTCTCCTGGAAGTTTCGGTTGTACCTGGTATTCTATCTTGACCTTGCACCTCCCCCTCTCGGCCGCTTTCCTTTTTCTCGGCACGGTTGAACGTAACCTCCTCTACCCTCTCTTCCCACAGTGGCCGCTGGATTTCTTCGGGGCTTAGTGGGTCTGATATTGATCGCGGCTATCTGAGTATAGTTAAGCTAGATCGATTCGAATCCCATTAACACCCTTAGGGTTGAGTTGCCATTGTTTCGTTTGCTTGTTTTGGAGGTGCTAGGGGAGTGTTTTATGCGTGGTCGGTAAAATACTATATCGTGGCTTAAGTCATTCACTAAACATGGGGTTTGCCGGGAACAGTAGAAGGGATGGAGAATGGATAGATATCCCGTACCGGAGCAAGGCTGGAGGAACAAAAGGCTTGAAGGAGACCACGTTCTTCGTATCGAACCTTCCAGGAGGTGTGTCCAGGACGATGTTACGGAGGGTTTGCCAACCTTTTGGGGTAGTTACGGATGCTTATGTGGCAAAGAAGAGGGACGTAAAAGGGAATTTCTTTGGTTTCGTTAGGTATGAAGGGGTTGAAAACGCTAAGAATGTATTGGCGGGTCTGAACACGATCAAGATATATGAAGCGAAGATAAACGTATCAATTGCACTATATGATCGGGACCATAGGAGGTTTGGAAACCAGCAACCACAAGGTGGTAGTGGCCCGGCACCTTACAGGTATCAATATCGTCATCAACAAAAGCCGGTGGAGGTCAAAAGATGGCAACCAACTAATGTAGTAAAGGATGTTTCATACAAGGATATGTTGACGGGGGACAGAGGCCAATCTATGAAGGATAGGAAAGTCATTGTCTTGAATGATAAATTACCGGTGTATAATAACCATTGTCTAGGAAGATCAATCATTGGTGAAGCAAAGGACGTCAAAGCAATAGGTCACATGAGGGCCATGCTGAACAGGGGGGGCTATACAGATGCACCATTATGTTATATAGGGGGCTTGCATTTTATGGTAGTCATGAAGAATAAGGAAGAAGCATCCCAGTTCTTAAGCAGAAGGGAAGAATTGTGGGGTGAACACTTTGCTAGTGCTGTGGTATGGGTAGGCCAAGACGTTAATATTGAACGGGTTACTGAACTAAAAATAACTGGGCTACCTGTCCAGTTCCGGGAGGATGAAGTTTTTAATCAGATTGGGGCCTTGTTTGGAAGAATTATAAAAGGATCTGATTTCTCTTGGGCTGACTCTGATGTATCTTATGGGGCTTGTCAAGTACTAACTAGCAATATCGGTCTCGTTAATGAGGAAGTGGAGTTAGTCTGGAAGAATAACAGGTATATAGTCAGGGTAACGGAGTCTGGTAATGGATGGTTCCAGGAGAACGTAATAAACACAATGATATCGGAGTCAATGTCGCCGGAGGAATCGATGATTGGTGAAAATGAAAATATGGAGGATGAGGAACTGGAAGATGGGGAACTGAAGAAAGGTGATGAAGCCTCGCCGGAGAAAGAAGCTCAGGGATCGCCGGTGATAGAGAAGGTAACAAAAGAATTCGAAGGGACGAAGTTGAACGGTCGTGTGCATGGGGAACCGGATACGATGCATGCCACGCACGGATTGCATGGGAACCAGGAGAGAGAAATTCTTGGGAACCAGGAGAGAGAAAAAGCGGCGGACATAGGGACCAAGGATGGGGAAAAAGCGGATGAATATGGGGGCGGGGCCCAGAAAGAAAACTTGGAATGCCTAAGCCCAATGGAGACTAATTCAGTGATGGGCCTGGATCCAGGTACACAATCTAGGAAGAGGCCCAGAAGGGCCAGAAGCCCACAAATGTGGTGTCCAGAGGAAAATAGAGGGGAGAATCCGGTGTTTCCCCATATCCGTAATTTGGAAAGGTCGTTTGACCTAAATAAGGAGACACAACAAATGGCGTCTGCTACTGAGATGCCGTATAGTCAGGAACAATTACCAGATACAGGGGAGTTCGGGGAGGACCAGAATGTCTCGAATGTTAATGATGTGGCCAACCGAGGTTTTGGGGATCGAGGGCCTGAGGCGAGAGACACATCTGGAGCAGCAAATCAGATCCAAATGGAAGATAGGGGAGTGCAAGACGAGGTAAATAATACCAAAACTGTGGGTTCGATGGTTGGATTTCAGCTTGGTGGGTATGATAAGCAGGTAAGTGAGCTTATTATTGGAGAACAATCAGGTGCCCAATGAATTTTATGACTATCAATTTAAGGGGGGTCAGGGACCAGAGGAAGATAGATTGGATAAGGGGGCTAAAAACATCGCACGGGGTTCATTTTTTAGAAATTCAGGAAACAAAAATGGGGGGTATAACAGAATACACGATTGGCAAATATTGGGGGAGGTCAAGGTTTGAAATGGCTCACGTGGATGCTGTTGGAAGGTCAGGGGGTTTAGTGAGCATGTGGGATCCGGCTGTTTTTGAGTGTACTGATGTAATTAAAGGTCAAAGGTTTATCTTAGTGCAAGGTTGTTTAAAACACACGGGGGAACTGTTAAACATCGTAAATGTTTATGCTTATAATGATCCGACGGAAAGGAGATCCTTGTGGGAAGAGTTGGTTGTATTGAGAAGATCACTGGAAGGCATGTGGGTTTTTGGTGGGGACTTCAATGACGTTAGAGCACCATGTGAGAGATTCAATTCAGAATTCGTGGGCATAAATGCGGCATATTTCAACAGATTTATTGAACAAGCTGATTTGTTGGAGTATCAAATGGGGGGGCGAAAGTTCACGTACCATTCAGACAACGGTATTCACAAGAGTAAATTAGACCGGTTCTTGGTATGTAGAGATTTCCAAGATAAGTGGCCTACAGCCTCGGTTGTGGCTTTGTCCAACATGGTTTCTGACCACTGCCCGGTCCTCATGTCCTTAACTTCTCCGGATTATGGGCCTATACCAACAAGAATTTTTAATTCATGGCTGGACTTGCCAGGTGTATTGGAGTTCACTCGACAGTCATTATCAAGCTTTGTGTTTGATGGCCCATCGGATTTGGGATTAGCTGTTAAGTTGAAGTGGATAAAATTTAAGATCAAAGAACGGGTAAATGTGATCAAGGCTGAAAAGGAGGCGTTATACAGAGAAAAGATTGCAATTTTGGAGGATCTGGAGGTTAAAGCGGAAGAGAGGCTTTTATCCCCAAATGAACTGGATACAAGAGCGGAATGTAAAAAAGTAATCATGGAAGTGGATAAGGTGAAGGCTATGGATTTGAGGCAAAAGTCTCGGATAAAGTGGGCTTTGGAAGGTGATGAGAACACGAACTTTTTTCACAAGGTGGTTAATGCTAATCAGTGTTCCAATAGGATCAACGGCCTAATGATAAATGGTGTATGGGAGACGATTCCACCGCTTATAAAAGATTCGGTTTGCTCCTTCTTTGCTGAGAAGTTCAAGGAACCGTACAATGATCGTCCAAGATTGCTATGCCCGGTTATGAAGATGGTTTCGGAAGCAGATGCCGAAGCTCTGGTAGCCCCCTTCTCTCTACGTGAAATTAAAGATGCCGTGTGGGATTGTGAAGGAGACAAGGCACCGGGACCGGACGGGGTTAATTTTAGGTTCATAAGACGATGCTGGGGGTCTCTGCAAGAGGATTTTGTGAAGGTTTTTGAAGATTTTCAGCTGAATGCGACCATCTCGCAAGGTTGCACTTCTTCGTTTATAGCATTGATACCAAAGTGTACGGATCCGGGTGGGCTGGGTGATTATAGGCCTATCAGCCTCATTGGATGTATAAACAAGGTTATATCCAAGGTTTTGGCGAATCGAATGAAAATGGTGATAAACGAATTAATCTCAGAAGAACAAACCGCTTTTCTTGCAAATAGGAGCATCTTGGATGGGCCTCTTGTATTAAATGAGCTAGTTCCATGGCTGAGAACGAATAAGAAGGAAGGGTTTATCTTCAAGGTAGATATTGAAAAAGCCTATGATTCGTTAAACTGGGGATTTCTGGAAGATATTATGGACCAAATGAAGTTCCCGATGTTATATAGAAGATGGGTCATGGCGACGGTTATTAATGCACGGGCTTCAGTTCTAGTTAATGGGTCACCGACACAGGAATTCGCATGTGGTAGAGGATTGAGACAAGGCGACCCGCTGTCCCCGTTCTTGTTTATAATTGCAATGGAAGCCTTAACAGGGGTAATGAAGAAGGCGTGCAATATTGGCTTATACGAAGGTATCAGGTTCGTAAACAATGGTGAGGTGCTATCCCATTTCCTATATGCGGACGATGTTATTTTTGTAGGGAATTGGGAGGGTGCCAGTGTGCAGAATTTAAGAAGAATACTAAGATGTTTCTTCTTAGCCTCGGGTCTCCGGGTTAATTTGGCAAAAAGCAGTGTTTTTGGAATAAATGTTGATGACAATAGAATACAAGGATTGGCGAATACATTGGGGTGTAGAGTTGGTATTTTCCCTTTTAAACATTTGGGGCTTCAAGTGGGGGCTAACATGAATTTAATCAAGAATTGGCAGCCGGTTGTAGACATATTCCGGAAAAGGTTAGCAATCTGGAAAGCGAAAATTTTGTCCTTTGGAGGAAGATTGACATTGATAAAGTCGGTACTAAATGCTCTTCCTACGTATTACTTTTCTATATATAGAGCTCCGTCGGGTGTAATTGACCAGCTAGAGAGGTTAAGGCGGGAGTTTTTATGGGGAATAACACCGGAAAAAGGAAAGATGAGTTGGGTTGCTTGGCCGAATGTTATGACTCCAAAGGATCTAGGGGGGGTGGGTGTTGGGTCATTGAAAGACGCAAATTTGGCTATGCTTGCCAAATGGTGGTGGAGGTTCAAAACAGATCCAGAGAGCTTGTGGCGTAAGGTTATATGGAGCATCCATCATAGCGAGAGAACGTGGAACCCTATACCAAGGAAACTAACAATTGCAGGGCCGTGGAAACAAGTGTTCAAAGTGGCTGGCGATCTGGATAAATGTGGGATAAGCCTGGTCAGATGTTGCCGGGCAAATCCTGGAGAAAACAGCACGGTAGCTTTTTGGAAAGAATGTTGGTTAGGAGAAGACACTCTACAAATCAGGTTCCCGAGATTGTACTGTCTAGAAAGAGTAAAAAATGCAAGGATATCGGAGCGGATTACAGTAGTGGACGGAAGGATAGTGTTGGACTTTAACTGGTTACGGCAGCCGGTCTCGCCAGATGAAGCGACTGAATTGCAGATGTTGACCTCGGAATTGGGTGCAGCAGTATTGGGAAATGGGGAGGATCGCTGGAGATGGAGTCTTGAAGAATCTGGAATGTTTTCGGTTAAGAGTCTAAAAAACAGTCTACAAGCGGCTCGATTTACAGATTTGGGGAATGATTTCGAATGGAATAACTGGATACCGATAAAGGTTAACTTTCTAGCTTGGAGGTTATCTTTGGATCGGGTTCCAACTCTTGCAGCTCTAGCTCGAAGGAACGTTGCCGTCGGTGAAATACGATGTAAAATATGTGGCTTGTATGTTGAGGATGTGGACCATTTATTTGTGGGATGCGAGTTGGCACAGAAGGTATGGGAGCTGGTGTCGAAATGGTGTAAGATGTCAAGTATATATGGGTTTGGAATTAAGGATATCTTGGGCTGGCATAAACAGGTTAGAGGATGTAAAAAATGGAGGAAACTTATATATGGCATTATGCAGATAGCACTATGGGTTGTGTGGAAAAGTAGAAATGACTTGGTGTTCAATGGGAAGGAAGTCAAAGTCGACCAAATAATGAACGAGATAAAGCAATTGGGATTTTTATGGATCGGTAGCCGATCGAGGTTCAAAGAGTTAAGTTGGGCGGATTGGTGCAGTTTTGAAAATTATGGAAAATGGATGTAATGTAGTATTTCTTTAAGTTGGTTGTAATATGGTGTGGGCTAACACTTGGTTGGCCCTTTTGAATAAATGAATAAAATTTGTTGGCCGTTCAAAAAAAAAAAACAAGTTAAAAAACTTAGGTTAAAAGACAAATTTTAGCACGGGAGTTGTGAAAACAAATCCGACATAACGGATTAATGGTAACCCAATCACTACACATATTGAAATGCTTACAACGCCCGGACTCCCCATTGTTAAAAAGGTCAATATATCACGCACCAAAAAAGTCAAAAAATACTTTTCGTCTTAACCACCCACTCATTCTTCTTCTACACCACTAGTGGTGCACAAAAAACCCGAACCCGGACCTGGACCCGAAAAAAAAACCCGGAACCGGGTATTATAAAACCCGGGTTTTTTATACCCGAACCCGACCCTACCCGTAGGGTAGGGACCGGGTATGCATATTTGATCTAAAACCCGAACCCGGAACCGGGTTTTTTTATACCCGGTTTATACCCGAAACCCGGTTTTATAAATACCCGAACCCGAACCCGGAACCGGGTTTTATAAATACCCGGAACCGGTTTTTAAAAAAACCCGATTTTGATGTAATCTTGTTTAATTATGTATGCATTAAGACTTCTAGTTCTTATGATTTAACAAAATTATGTATGCACTTTGATGTAATCTTGTTTAATTATTAGGTTTCTAATGATATTTGCTACCGCTACTTAATTATTTAGTATATTTCATTACAAGTGGAAACAAATATGCCAATATATGTTGGCCCTTCTATTTTCTTTGTTTGTTTAATATCATTATTAGTTTTTGTATTTAATAAATTGTGCCTCTGTTTATAAAGTTCAAGAATAACCACATGAAGAACTATAAATTGTGCCTCTGTTTATAAAGTGTGCCTCTGTTTATCAATAGATTTGATGTCTATGTGTGAGAGTTATGTTTGATACATTTTATAAGCATAGTTCCGGTCGGGTTTTTTTAATACCCGGTGCGGGTTTTTTCCCAACGCGATGCATACCCGAACCCTACCCGATGAATACCCGAACCGGACCCGAACCCGGAAATAGGGTATTATAATACCCGGGTTTTATAAAACCCGACCCGAACCCTACCCGAACCCGGGTATATAGGGTATATGTTTTTGGTAGAGAACCCGGACCCGGACCCGACCCGGTTTTTAAAAAAACCCGATTTTGTAAAACCCGATCCTACCCGAACCCGATCCTACCCGAAACCCGGTTTTTAAAAAAACCCGATTTGTGCACCACTATACACCACTACCACTCAACATCACATGTTTAACATGGTATTCACCATACCGGAAAACCGATAAGAAAAGCGAATACGAATTGACTAGACCCCATCGTTTTGCGGTGTATGCGAAATGTTAATCATAGCAATAAGGCTATGGGGTGTGGGGGTCATGGATTGGAACATTATTTCCACATAGGATCATTAATTAAATGGTTATTATGAGGGTCATGACCACACCCTATAGCCTAAGGAAAACCAACCAAAACCAACAAGGACACAACTTGATCAAACAATAATGCAGAAAAAGAAGTCAAAACTACTTTATGTATTACCAACCCACTAAATTCCTTTGCACAGATACTACTCCATGTCACACCACTTTTCACATCTTAAACTATTTAAGACAGCCAACCATTATCCACATTAAAACATTAAACTACAATTATAGTATAATTAAGATAAACATAAGCATTTATATCATATCATTGGGCCCACAATCCACTACCCAAAGAAAATAAAAATTTAAAGCCACCCCCCACTATAAAAACTTTATAATCCCCTTAGTCATCCCCCACTAGTCTCACCAATTGACACAAAAAGGCACAACATATCAAGCAAATGTTTGACATCTTTCCTTGAATCTTGTGGGCTTTCCATTATTCTTATAAAACATTATGAGTGGTGGAAAAAGATAAAGGCAAATATGATGCTACTTTCAACTAAAAACATATTGGTGAATGGTGATTGCATTCAAGCTAGGGCTAAAACTAGAAGTTTATGGGAATGTTATTTTTTTGGCTTATAAAGGGGGCTCGGATTCGGGTTTGGCGATCGAGGTTGAATCGGGTGGTTGTGTGTGATAGATAGCGGAGGCAAGTGATATGGGCATGATGCAAAGTTGCTTCGATTGAAGAAATTGCATTGCGGCACCTACATTTTCTTCCATTAGTTTCGCTACTTGTCGATCTGTCCCGTCGTTTGACCATTTCTCCCATGCGGGTTGGTTTCTTCCTCCTTCACCGCCTTCCTCCTGGTCAAAATAGTTAAAATAAAAATATAAAAAAATAACTAATGTAATTGATAGTAGACTAACATAAGGAATGTGTATCAATAGGAATTTATGTTGAAATTAAGTTTGATTGTATGATCTTTGTCAATGTATACATTAGTTACATAGTTGTCAATAGCGGTCGCTATAGCGAACAATGTACCATAAATAGTAGGATTTCATTTTTTTATATAAATAGTGATTAAACATAGCTATAAAATAGCTGGATTTTAGGTTTTTGTTAAATATACATGTAAAATAGGTATTATTCTGATATAACATACATATAATTTTTTTTTTCTAGTGGATTGCTCTTTATAAAATAACGCCCGCTATTTATCGGTATTAGCATATAGGTACCTTATCGCTACTTGTCCTTATTCGCCATTAACAACTATGATAGTTACCTATGAGATTAAAAGAAATGTTGGCGGGTCAACCCAACTTGTTTGACCCATTACCCGATTTATCTGACCCGACCATTTTGCCACCTACATCAAAGATCAACGGCAATGTTACCTCGACAGAGGATATAGGGATGTCAGTGACAAGTGGCGCTACGGCGCTGGCTCCGCCCAATCTACTCATGCTCAATACCTTCATCATGGTACAAAAACGGTAAATAAGGAAACACATGTACAAAATATAACCGAACACGTATGACGCGAGTAATTATTTGAGTAATGAGAGATGCATAATCTTTTAGTCTTTTACAAGTCATCACAAACCACATTCAATAGTATCTATCATAAGAGGGACCATCACAATGATGTGGAACATTGAACTTGAAAAAGTCATTTCATGTTTCAAAATCTTCTTTTTAGAATAATTGAGATTTTGCACATTGGAGCTAATCATAATGTTTCTCCTAAGGTATGGCTGAAATTTATCCAACCCATTAATAAGATCATGATATGTATACGTCCGTGTGCACACACGCATGAACTATATATGTACATGTATCCGAATACCTAACCCATTACTAATTCAAATTATATCGGGACATAATTAGCGATTTTGTGCAAATCATCACACATCATCTTTTTGACTGGATTTATTTAGAGGCATTATGAGTTCCGTGTAAGCAAATGCGGTAAACGGATAATGATCTTATAAATAATACTTAAAATGTACCTAATAGCCAATCATGTTAGGCAGAAGTTGTTTAAATTACCTTAACTTGAAGCCTCAAGAACTTCACATAGTCCACAATTTCATCAAGCATGGCAGCTCTATCTGTCTGCACAAAAGAAAATACAAAAAAAATATATATATTTCAATATTATAGGGAAAATAAAACACGAGTAAAATGTCATTTTCGTCCCTAAGGTTTGGCCACTTTTGCGACTTCGTCCAAAGGTTTGTTTTTTCGCATCTAGATCCAAAAGGTTTGAAAACATGCCATTTTCATCCGACTCATTAACTTTGTCCATTTTTTTAACGTTGAATTAGGGGTATTTTCGTCATTTTAGACCTTTTAATTAAAAATAAACCTTCTTTATTCAGAAATACCTCAGACTTAATGTTGAAAAATGGATAGAGTTAACAAGTCAGATGAAAATAGCAAGATTTTAAACCTTTTGGACCCAGATGCAAAAAAACAAACATTTGGACGAAAGTCGCAAAAGTGGCCAAACCTCAAGGACGAAAATGGCATTTTACTCTAGAACAAGACATTGCAACTATCTAAACAGAAAAGGGTGCATAATGTACGTCTCCGATACTTATTTCTCAACTTAAAAAAAAGAAGAAAAATGAAATTAGAAAAGGACCGAGGGGACACTCACCTTATTGACGCTAGGAACCAGTTCTTGTAACGCTCTGATCCTCTCCGCTATTCTTTCACGGCGAAGCTGTTTCAAACGACATTCTTTAATATTTTTGTAGAATCACACTTATAATGAATGCAAAAAAAAAAAAAAAAAAAAAAAAAAAAACCTTAGAAGAAGCAGTAAAAGATCAAGAATTACCCTCTCAGCAATGCTATGTGGGTCGGTAGCCTGCCCTCGCCTTGCCCGGACCCTTGTGGGACGAACCGTAGGTGGATTTGGAGGCGGTTGAACAGTGTTAGCCATCGGTTGTGCCTGGAACCCCTGAACAATCAAACATTTTTGTCATTGCATATTTTTAAGTGATTATTGCAACATGAGGAAACTTCAAATTTGAGTGAATTTCAAGAATTGTCCTTTATCTTTAGACCCATTTTCAGGCGCTGTCCTTTATGTTCAAAATTGACGAGTTTTGTCCTTTATGTTTTCATATCATACACGTTTTGTCCTTTAGGCCTAACCCAGTTAGTTTTCTCTGTTAAATTTGGTCATGTGCTTTGCACATGAGGGCATTTTTGTCAGTTCAAAGGTTGAAGAAGCTTTGAGCTGTAAATCTACCGTTGAACTTACCTTTGAATAGACAAAAATGCTCTCATGTGCAAAGCACATGGCCAAATTTAACTGAAAAAACTAACTGGGTTAGGCCTAAAGGACAAAACGTGTATGATATGAAAACATAAAGGACAAAACTCGTCAATTTTGAACATAAAGGACAGCGCCTGAAAATGGGTATACAGATAAAGGACAATCCTTGAAATTCACTATTTAAATTATTATTTTAGTCTTTTATAATTTAAAAACCACAATTGGTAATCAAGAATTAAAAGTCTTCTTGCATATAAAAAACAAATTAGGCATTAATTCACGGGGAAAAAGTCCAAATTCTAAATAGAAATGTAACTATGAAGTCAAATTACATGACAAACATCTTGAATATAAAATTTTACAAAAATATATAAAAACCAAAATGAATATCATCCCCTCCTTTTCATTATTTTGCAATGTAAAAGATGACATAAACAGACAAATCCTGACGGATCCACATGCATATATTCCGGTATGTGAAAGGACAACTTTTCATACGATTCTATAGGAATGGTAGGGGAAACAACTTATGGAACATATTTTTCACAACATTTTTAATTTCCAAAAAAAGGAACTATAAAGTATAAAAAAAATCCCGGGCTAATCTATCTTAACAAGCTGAAATATTAAGCTCGAGCCTCTTCGGTAAAAAATCTCGAGTCAACTCCTTTATATAAAAAAAAAACAAAAAATTATATCTCTCTCTCTATATAGAATTCGGATTAAGTGAAAACCACTGCGAGTGTGAGAACTTAGAAAACTCAGCCTTCCGTGCGAGTTTTACCCTCATTTTTTTCACAAGAGTTAATTACTGTTTTTGTCCCTGTGGTTTGTCAAAAATCACTATTCCAGTCCATTAGTTTAAAAATTGCGATTTCAGTCCCTGTAATTTCACTTTTGTAACCATTTCAGTCCACCTCGTAACCATTTCAGTCCCTGTACTTTACAGAATAATGGATTGAAATGGTTACAAAAGTGAAACCACAGGGACTGAAATGGTTATGAAAGTGAAACCACAGGGACTGAAATCGTAATTTTTAAACTAATGGTCTGAAATAATGATTTTTGACAATCCATAAGGACGAAAACAGTAATTAACTCTTTTCACAACTCTAGATTAAAATGTTACAAGACGTAAAACTAAAATAAAACCGAAGTGGTGTTTTCGGGTCCTTACATAATAACATCAGCATGACAATAGTTTTTCTTATAGCATTTACTGCTACCGTAAATGAAAAAAAAAAAAAAAAAAAAAAACTAGGTTATTTTT
Source organism: Helianthus annuus (assembly GCF_002127325.2). Classification (NCBI taxonomy): domain Eukaryota; kingdom Viridiplantae; phylum Streptophyta; class Magnoliopsida; order Asterales; family Asteraceae; genus Helianthus; species Helianthus annuus. The sequence continues at coordinate 6,408,069 of NC_035447.2, read as the reverse complement.
CTCTTTTTGGAATAGTTGATTTTTTTACGATAAATGTTTTTTTTAAACCTTTCGTACAAGCTCAAGCAAACTTATATAAAAATTTTTTAACATTAATGAATAATTTATAATACAAAAACAATTTATAATTTAGATACTTAGTTATACTAACAAAATCTACGTGTATTAAGCCTAACGAGTCAAGCTGGAGCTCAGCTTGACTCGTTTAAAAACCGAGCCAGCTTCAAACAGCTCAGCTCGGCTCATTTAAAACCAAGCCAATTTCAAACAAACTTGTACGCTTACCGAGGCGGAGACACGGCTATCAACGACGTCGTCTCGAAACCTCTTGCCACTCCCAGAAGCATCATCCATCTTCAAAAACCCACCCTTCCCATGCTCCAAACTCAACCCTAACGGAAAATGAAACCCTCCACCACCACCACCGCCGCCACCACCACCACCAACCATACCTCCGGCCATATGATGATGATGACCGGAACCATCACCAGCCGAACTCAACTGCAACATCATCGAGTTTGCCGCCACCGCCGCAGCATTATTTCCGGCCATTCCTCCCTCGTTTCCCGCCAAATTCGGGTCGTTTGCACCGGGAGGATACGCCGGAAACCCTAGGATTTGTTCGAAGAAGTCGTCGGCGGATCCGTCGGAAGGATTGCTGTTCGCCATGATTATATGTTCAAGAGCTAGGGTTTTTGAAATGAAAATTGAAATTGTAATTGAAATAGCATCGGTTATGCTAACGGAATTGCCGAATTGGAGTTGTGAGAGTGAAGAATAAGTATGTGTGTGTATATATATATATACAGTGTGTGTGTGTGTGTGTGAGTGAGGAGAAAAGGTGTGTTTGTAATGATGGTTTTTCTACTACTGTGTGTGGTTACTGTGTGAGAGAGAGTAGAGAGAGAAAGTGAGGGTTTTTTTTCTTTCTTTTACTCTTGTTCTTCGTCTTTCTTGTGAGAGCTTGAAAAATAATGGAGGCCGGTTTTAAATGGGGCTTGTGTTTTGGATTATTTACGAGTATGCCCTTTTGGTGTTGGTTATATATGCCTAGAGTGAACTGTCAATTTGGTCCCTGTGGTTTGAGCACTTTTGCCATTTTAGTCAAAATCTCAAACTTATTACATCTGAGTCCTTGTGATTTGTATTTTGTTGCCATTTTAGTCCAAAACTCAAAATCTCTGAATTTTGACTGTTTTAATGACCCTTTTTTGTTCAGATGGGGTAGTTTGGGCATTTAATTTTCATTAATGTAATTCAATTATTAAAAAAACCACATAATATAAAAACCCCTTATTATCTCACACAATTACAACAGTCAAAATTCAGAGTTTTGAGTTTTAGACTAAAATGGCAACAAAATGCAAACCACAGGAACCCAAATGTAATAAGTTTAAGATTTGGACTAAAATGGCAAAAGTGCTCAAACCACAGGGACCAAAATGACAGTTTACTCTATATGCCTATATGGTCCTTGAAGTATAGCTTTATTTTAGAGATAGTCCCTTCAAGGTTTTAATCATTGATTATTTAAGGGCTTGTAGCATAAATCTCTATCTCTGATTGAATACCGTATGAATAAAGATTTTAGTTTTGTGATTGATAAATGTGTAGATTGAGGAATGTGTGGGTTGTATCGACTCCCCTGAATGACTTGATTCACATGTTGTATGCAACTTTTTTTATTTATTATATGCAGGCCCGGCCCGAGAACTCGTGTACCATGTTTGAACTCGAAAAAACGTATCCTTAGGTCTTAATGCAATTGGGTATTAGGCGTTCTAAACCTAATAACAATGGACTAATAACTAATCGAAACCAGAAAAATGGTTTTGTAAATGAGCCTATATTGGTGTTTATATGGGTATACTCTGTTAATTTACTTTTTTTTTACATATAAATATAGGATTTTTTTAAATAACGTGCCCTTTGAAATATCGGGACCTGACCGGTGGTCCTCCCCGCACACCCTCAAAGCCGGCCATGATTATATGACGAAAAGCATGTAGAGCCTGGTAGCTATAGGTTTTGATTAGATTTAATAGAACGGGTAGAGTATACATTTTGCTCTTAGAACATCGGGTATGGTGGGGTTGGGTTGGGCTTGGGTTAGGGTATTTGTTGACACGTGGAATGGGAGCCCCCCCACCCCCTCCCCCCCCACTCAAACCCACGCCCATGGGGTATGGTGGGCTTGGGTTGGGGGCATGAGTTTGGTTTGGCCATTGAGAGCCTGCCATGTCCTTTACTAGCCCGCCCCACGCCCGGCTTCAAACCCACGCCAATAGGGCCACGCCCCAAACCCACGCCCCAACCCAAAGCCCCGGGGTGGTGGCTTGGGCGTTTTCAGCCAACCCAAGCCCCATACCCCATGACCTTATACAATGTTCTTAGACTTAGATGCCTTATATGCTAGCCACACTTTATGTATTTAATGTAACATTGGTAGCACATACTGCTTTCTTGTACTACATGTTTTCCTAAAAAGAAAGATCTTGGTGGATAAGACCAAAATTAATCACTTTAGTAGGATGCTTTGTTGTACTACATGTTTTCTAGTAAAGAAAGATCTTGGTGGACAAGACCAAAATTAATCACTTTAGTAGGATTTTAGCTGTTAGTCGTAAAGAAACAAGACAAATTAGAAGTTGAAAATCAGCGATATCTCCATTTAAATTTCGTAAGTATATTATCCTTTGAATTAGTGGGTACAAGATAATGTGTTGCAAAACACATCTATCTCTCTACGTATTTTGTATAGTTTTAGATAGGTTTTGAGTTGTTTTTTTGGTCTTTATTAGCTTGAACTTTGATATTGGTGTATTTTGTAGGTGAACGTGTGCAAATGGAGCTTAAATGGAGAAGAAACGAGCACGGGGGAGAATCTAGAAGAAGGAAACAATATTCTGGAGATACAAACAAGTTAGCGCGTAGCCAAGCTTTTGAGGATGCTCCTTCGCGACGCGCAGAGAATGAAAATGTCAACGAAAAGAACAAATTACCCATGCAAGATCAAGGATATTACAAAACATGACACCGCAGGACTCCTCGTGACGCGTGAGGGAGGGTTTGTCATGAAAACAAGTTAATCACCTATCTAAGCATATGTTTAACCCTAGTCAGCGCTACTTGGGAATTGATGATCTAGAGCTTCCATAGGGCAATTTTGGGTGATTTTGGAGAGGAGAAAGCTTAGAGATCAAGCGAGTTGGTGATTTGCAAGTGTATTCGGTTTGATGATGTTTATTGCTTTCGGTTTGTCTAAGAACTTGATTTATTTGAACATGTTTACTGAATTCCTTTGTTTAGATCTGACTTTTGCTTTTGTTATGAACACGAGTAGCTAAACTCTTAGATCTACCTAGGTTTTATGATGATTGATAACTTTTAAACAGTTCTCGGTTTCAGATAATGACATGATTTGGCAAATGTTTTGGTAAAAGGTTTTCTAATCAAGTTTCTAATGTTCATGCATGTTTTATATCTGATTGTTATTGCATGTTCCACTCGATTCTAGTTGATTGATTTTTATTGATTGATCTTGGGTTTGATGTTTTTCGTAGACTTTGTGTTTTTATATTGTTAGTATATTGTTAACGAAAAATATTTTGCTTTCATAAAGTGTTAACCATGTTTAATTAACCTAAACTTGCTATTCTTTCAAGAAAACCTAATCATATATCACATTTTCTTGAATATCAATATCTAGATCTTCTAAGATAAACACACAACATTTGCGGGATTTGAACTTCCAACTTTTCTGTTATAGAGTACACCACTTAACCAACAAGATGTTCCATCGGGGACAAAGCATATATGACCTATTTTTGGTGTTATTTTATTACTATAAAGAAGCAACAAAAACATGCAATAGAACTTGTACATTGTGCTTTATGAGTTTTTCAAAAAAAAAAAAAAAAACTTAATTTTTTACTTTTAATCCAAAGGTTTTTACCTTTTGCACATTTAACCCTACACAATTTGTTTTTTTAACTTTAACACAAAACTTTTCATTATTTGCAATTATAATTTCACAACTTTTGTCAATTATAATTTTCATCTTTCGCAAATTTTCGTTTTACGTATAGTTCTAAATTTTTCGAGTTAATGCGACGCAACGTACGACTGTGGTTCAGCTTTTTTATGTTTTGTTTCAAATTTTGCAAGTTAACACGGCGCAACGTGCATGTGTGGTTGAACGTTTTTACCTCTATATTTTCATGTTGACAGGTTCGTCGCAGCACGCAGATCCTGGGTCGAGTCAGTGTTGGTGGTCGATGATGTGGCATTAGTACTATTTGACACCGTTTTACACCCTGCCGCAACGCGGGGTGTGCTTTGTGGGGTTTTCAAAGAAAAAATAGTTATGCATATGGTTGTTGTAACCTTGGCTTTGGGGGTTTTCCAAAAAAAAATTGATTTTTTTTTACATTCCACCCAAAGGTAGTTCATAAATTATTTTTAACCTAAAACTATTTGTTTTTTTTACTTTTAGCCCAAAACTTTTTATCTTTTGCAATCTATCCTCATAACTTTTTTTACTTTCAACTTTGGTCCTTTATAGTAGTTTTCAATTTCCGCAAAATTTTCGTTTTATGCTTGGTTCTAAATTTTGTGACTTAACACATTGCAACGTGCGTCTTTGGTTTAACGTTTTTACATTTCGTTCTAAATTTTGCGAGTTAACACGACGCAACGTGCGTGTGTGGGTGAACGTTTTTTCATCGTGTATTTTTTCCCTGTTTGACAGGTTTAACATAACGTACGGGTCATAGATCAACTTAATTATAACTAAAGAATCCCCGCCGCATTACGGCGGGTCGGAATCCTAGTTAAAAAAATGCAAGAGAAAAGGAAGACAAAAGGGAAACGATAGGTTCACTGTCAAACCGTTAACAATCTGGTTAAAGCTCTAACAATCAACATACACCCTTGAGTTAATACATATTAAAGCTTTGAATCAAGCAAGCAAAAGAAAATCTAAACCTTTGAATCACATCTTAGATCTATTGATACTCACAACACTTTTAGTCTTCATTGTAATGTTATCCCTTCTAAGCTTAGCATAATGGAGCAACATGGGTTATCTCTACCTGTAAAGTGAGAAGTCTTGGGGTGATCGTTACCCATATTAGTGAGACGTTTGTAACAATGATCCCTACCGAGTTTAGACTGTGGGGTATGGGGCGTGGGTTGGGGGAAAACGCCCAAGCCACCACCCCGGGTGGGCTTGGGTTGGGGCGTGGCCCAAGGGGCGGGAGTTTGAAGTCGGGCGTGGGACGGGCTAGCCATCCTATGTGGCGGGCTCCTATTCGCTTTGTTGGCCATGTCATAGCGGGGCAGGGTAGTTTGAATTTTAAATTGTAACCGTTTGGCCAAGCCAAGCGGTCACCCCAACCCCCAACAGTCAACATCCCCTATAAATTTAACCCCAACCCCACCGGCTACCCCATCCCAAACCATCGCTGTCCACCGCTACCATAACCCACTTGATCGAACCCGCTACCCCAACCCACTTGACCGATGGCCTCTTGGACCCACGAAGAAGAGTTAGCTCTCGTCACAAGCGTCGTTGACGCTATGAAGGGGCGACAACCCGACCAAACACGATATTGGTCGGAAGCCTTCGCAAGCTACCGGCATAACGTCGGACACGACCGGCACAACTTAAACTCGTGCCAACATAAATGGGGCGAGCTACGACCCAAGCTTGATCGTTTCAAGGCCTACTACGAAGCCGTTCCGAGCGGTGAGTTAAGCCACGATGACCGGGTGGCGGTGGCGAACATTGAGTTTCGGGGCAAGGAGCGAAGGCCGTTCGACAAGCTCGCGCTTTTTGAAATTTACATAAAGCTCTAGGTTTTTTTTTTTATTTTGTAATCGTTTTTAGATTTTTTTGTAAGTTTTAGGTTTTTTTTTTATTTTGTAACCGTTTTTTATTTTTTTTATTTTGTAATTAATAAAATTTTAGGCTTTTTTTAATGTTGTGTGTATTTTTTTAATTTTTTGTAATTTTTTTTAATAAACTGTCAAGCCACGCCCCAACCCAATCCCCGCCATACCTCACGGACACGTCACTCATCGATGAGGGGGCTCCAACTTCACGTATCAACTCATGCCCCTAACCCAAATCCCACTATACCCCACAGTCTTAGAGAGACGTTTTTAGTAGTGAAGATAACTTTTGATCGGGGATCAAGGAGTGGACATTTAGTGAAGTAGTTCATTTTCTTCAAAACCACCATACACCGTGATGCTCATATGGTAAAATCTTTCTGTTCCTTATTATTTGTTTGATTTTATCTTATTTATTAGTGTCCAAAAAGAAATCCTCAACAAGCCTAATACAACATGTTTCTAGTAGCAACGAATCCGACAAACTTCGTTTGGAACAACTTATTAACAAAAAAAAAAATACAACTAAATATTGTGTTACTTGATTCTAACTTTAACGTCAACTTATTTATTTATTAAATGGATTTTGGATTTAAATAACCCAAATTTTCACTAATTGGCCGATATCACTCTCATCTTTCGATTTGTACCACACTACTCCCAACTTATTTTCCTCTAGCACTACTAAACTAACTGAACCCTAACACAGTTAGCTGATGTCAGATGTCACGTCATAAAAAATGTCATGTCATCCGACGCGTCGTAAAAATGTCACATCAGCCGCCATGTCATCAAAATTGCCACGTCAGCATATATGTCACGTCACCAAACAAAGTGACACATCAACAAAAAAAACTAACTGAGTTAGGGTTCAGTTAGTCTGGGAGTGCCAGAAGAAAATAAATTGAAAGTTGGGAGTAGTGTGATACGAATCGGAATTTGAGAGTAATATCGACCAATTGGTGAAAGTTGTGGTTATTTAAATCAAATATCCCTTTATTAAATCACAACTAAAACAAACAATTTCACAGCTAATTAATTTAGAGAAAGATTGTCTAAGAACATGGTTTAGATGCATAGTGTCAACTATAGAAGATGATATTGAAATTTCGAAATGAAAAACTAAAACATGAACAATATGCAGGGCCGGCTCGTGGGCCATTTAAATGAAGCAACGGCTTTGGGCCTCCAAAATTTTAGGGCCTCTGTTTAAAAAGTTATAAGGTAATACGAATATTAATATTTAATTTGTGGACCTATAAACATGATTTTCTTGTATTGTAGCGGTTAGTAAATGCAAGAGAGTCCATAATGATTGATGGTTCGACTTCATAGAGCATCGTTTTTTTAATTAATATTATTTATTTTGTTTTAAGTGGACAGACACTCTAGGCCTAGAAAAGTTTTCTTATTTTTTTGGCTAGAAGCAATAAGCTATTGTCATCTGCATCAATTGTTCCCTTCTACTCATTCATCTTAAATTGTATTAGTCAACTCATAGTCTTTTAAAGTTAATTGCTTGTTTTTATTTTCTCATATATCTATGTTAAGTCTAAATCGAAAGGATGAATTTGGACATATGAACATGTTATAATTTTTTTTTTTTCAGAAAAGGCCTCGAGTTTTTTTTTTCGCTTTAGGCTACCAAATAGGTTGAGCCGGCCCTGACAATATGTTAAATAAAAAGGGTATCAAACAATTCAACCAAATACGCAAAATGGTAGAAATTATGTATTTTGTAGTTGTGTTCTATAAATCGTTTTTCCTAACATAACTATAACTACAAAGGTCTATAAAAATTCCAAAAGTATATATTTTATAACTTTTAAAAAGTAATTTTCCTAAAATCTGATAAAAATGTCACAATAAGGTTATTTGATCACTCATGTGTACACATAATCCAAATAATCATGGAGAAAGAGCAAGCAACTTTTTCCTCCAATAATAACAATTCTTTATACAAAAAAAGAATAATATCAGACCTTTCAACCTTTTTATTTAATTTTCTTTTTGGTAAAGTTTAAATAAACTACATCAATTTTTATAGACACCATTTATAAACTACTTTTTCTTTAAATAAAAGGGATATTGGATAAAGATGTCAACCACGATAGTTGAGTAATGCTTGCTCTTCCTTTCGTCACTTTTAGGAGATATTTTATGTATGTATGAGGCATGTGTGTGTTGTTTTTTTTTTTTTTTTCTATCGAATTTGATTGTGCTCCAATACTTGCATAAATAATTGCATGTCATCCTATAAACTGATTCATCTATATTTTTTATACATTCATACAAAAACTTGCATCTAATCTGAGTTTCATTAACATTTGTGTTCTTTGTTTAACTTTAACCGAACAAATGTATTAACTCTTAAACAAACGAATTTTATTTATTTGTATTCATTTGATAAGAGTATCTTTATGTTCATTTAAAAGCCTATTAGAAACTAACTAATTTATATATATTTTTGTTGCACTTTTAATTAATTAACTAATTTTATCTATAAAACTATGTTACTGAAAAAATTTATTTTATTAATACAAACTTATTAAATTTATTTATAAAACTAAATTACTAATAGAACTAGATTATATAAGACTTAACTTAACTCTTTAACTAAGTAATTATATAAGACTTAGTATCTTTTTTAGAATGATATGTGATCTAATTCTAATATAAAATTACACCTAGTTATCCATCACATGGATTTGACCCCTCACCGCTCTAGAAAAATAAAGCATTATCTAACATAGAGGCGGAGCTGGTGTATTAGAACGGGTAGCACAGGTCACTCTTTAACCTCGTCTTTGTACCGTTTTCATAGTGTAAAAAAATCCGGTTTTGATGCAAATGATATCCCTGATAAAAAAAAAAATTGGGATGCCCCTGAATTTTTTGGCTAGCTCCGGCAATGACCTAACACCAAGGTAAGTTATGTTTAATTACCTGGAAAATTAGTTTCATTCAAGTTGGGAACATTTCAAAGTTCATTATGGGAGTGTTTAAAATTTAAATAGATTAAGCATTTAACTGTTATATGAATGAACTAATATATAAAAATGCTATAAAAATAAAATAAAAATATTGTTAAAAAGAGTTAATTAACATTAAACTTTTCGATGTCATGAACACTAGCTATGCACTAAATTTATTATCGCTAAGATGTGCATAGACAACTATGGATGATGATATTAAAAGCGTTCGGATTATGTATTTTTTTAAGTAATTGATTGCTATTTTAGGAGTTGGATTCAAATTAGATAAGAATATAAGATGTTGGTCCTAATATATATAATCATTTTGACTTTTTAACACTCATATTTCTAATAATAACAACAACAACAACAAAAATAATAATAAAAATACAAAAACAAGAAAACAAAAGATAAAGAAATTGTGGTAATTGAAATAAACGATTTAATTGTTTTATTAATAGATAGTCGGTCTAAAACATTTTAACGAGAAAATACATCTAAATAAATAATTCAAAAAAAAAAGTAACAAGACTTTAAAACCAAAATAGAATATTTTAATAGTGAAAAATAAATTATATAAAGCAAAAAGGAAAACACTAATTTGAATATTTGATAAATAAAACATGTTAGTTATAAGTCACGTTAAAAAAAATATTCACAGGGGATTAACTGGTTGGAAATATATATTTTTTTAATCTTACATTTTCGATTAACTGGTTGGAGGTTTTTTTTTTAATCTTACATTTTAAATTTTAAATAAATAATAAAAGGCATTTACAACATGACGTATCAAATAAAACATTGCAATCTAGAACATTTTTCATACAATGTTATTTATGGTCCCTTGGATACCTCTAAAAGGTTCATTAAAAAAAAAAAAACACTTAAGAAACATCTATGGGTTCCACACACTTATATAAAGACGCTTTTATATTATATACGGCCTTTCAAAAAATCTATATATACGGGCTTTTTCACGTATCAACTCTATATAATATATAAAAGATGAACAATTTTCTAATTTTTTTCAGAAAATACAATAAATACACAAATTTGTTTGTCTGATTCATGGCATATAATTAATCCAATAGAGGTGTGCAATAACCGAAACTAAATTAACCGAAAGTCGGTTATTGATTATTTTTTTACCATCGGTTAACAGGCCTTAACCGAACATAACCATTTGTATTTTTATATATTTCTAGCTTTTATGCCTCCATTCATTTATTTCATGTTTTGTACTTTCATTTGATGTATTTATACTTTCATTTCATGTATTTATACCTCTATTTCATGTATTTCTAAGCAAAAATATTAACCCTTTATTTGATTTGGTTATTAACCGAACCGAACCGAACAAAAAACAGACAAATTAACCGAATTAAGCAAGCTGATTAACCGATGACTTCAATTACGGTTACGGTTAATACTAATAACTGAACCGAACCGTACACAACCCTACTAACTATATCTGAAAAATGATGAAAAAGGTCATTTTTGTGATTCTTATCTTTAGTTTCTGTTAAGAATTGACATAGCCTTTCTTTTACTGATGACTTCTACTTGAGGAGAAGGTTTCTAATCTGCGCAATAAATTTTCAACTCCTAAGACGCATTGGAACGGATACTAATTTAGAGGTGTCGAATACGCAAGGCGGTCGGGTGTAAAAAAAAACATTTTCAAAAAATAAATAACTACTTACACAAAATTAAAATGGTAATATCTAAAATAAAATAAAATAAGCCTGTAAATGAACACAACGAGGGGAACGTCCGTGACTTCGCGTTGTCCGTTTAACTTTAATTGAATCAATTAATGAACGAACACTTAAACAAACAAAATTTCTTATTCTTAAACAAACGAAATTTCTTATTCTCATTCGTTAAGAAAATGAACTTGTATGTATGCTTTTGTCCATTTGTTAATGTTCTAATTTGTAAATGGACACACAAAAAGCCAACCACTTTTAAGTCTAAATAGTAAATAAAATATCATCACTAATGTAAATAAATAATTTTACAGTTAACCTCGTGTTTCTTAGTGGTTAACCAAATAAGCAAATAAAAAAAGATGTTGATTTAATTTAATGAGAAAACGGACATCCTGTTGAACGGGTCATGACTGAACAATTAGTTCGTTTACAGGCCTGACAAAATGAAAAGACCTTAATATAAAATTAGTGTGTTATTGTTAGATATAGATTACAAAATTTTTTATATAATTTCAATAAGAATATTTTTCTGATATAATGGTATAAGAGGTTTTGAGCCATTTTCGACTTGTTTGTTATACATTTATACTTATAACTCATTTGACTCGTTTAACCTGTGAGTCTAAATAGTAATTAGTAAATATAATGGTATAAGAGGTTTTGAGCCACTTTCGACTTGTTTGATTGTTATACATTTATACCTATAACCCATTTGACTCGTTTAACCTGTGAGACTTGTTAGAGATCAAATACAAAATGAATCTAACTCATTCATAAGTAATTGTCACCACTCACTTCTAGCATCAGCAATAAACAATTAAACATCTCAAGTGTTACATAACATTGTTTTGGTTCCACCCGTCTTGACATGTTCTGAAGATCTACAATCACTTATATGTTTATGAATGTCAAATATCCAAGAATGACACTCAGTGATTATATTGGCCCATTGACATTGGCGGATCTTAAACTTAATATTGGGGGGAATCCAATATTTTGCACTATAAAAAAAACAAAAATTTTCGGTAAAAATAACACTACGAAGTGAAAAAACAAGGATACCAAGGACCCCCTGCCCATGAGAAGCCCCGCCACTACCCATTGATATTTATGTTTATAACATCCACTATTAAAAAGACGCGATTTTGATAAAAACATTATGTAAAAAATTGTTGCATTTGTCACTTGGGAGTAATAATTAGTTTCGGAATTTCAAAACGTTATTCATAAACTTTTCTCTAACTATAGTTTAAATGTTTAAAAGAGGGTTCTAATTGCGGGGCTATAAAAACCCTAACCGAAGTTGAATATATTACCCAAAATTCTTTTTGGTTTCACCTGAACCTGAATTACATAATGTCAAATATATATATATATATATATATATATATATATATATATATATATATATAAAAGAGATTCGATTAACACAAGAACCTTCACGAACCAATGATTAACATTATTGAAAGAACCTTGACGATTACAGCGAACAAGAAGAACAGAATATACAGTTTACAATCAACTCTCAACCCTCAAACAATGAGATTATCTCAACACTAACACAGAGTCTCAAACTCTAGATAACTGATTCAAGACAAAACAGTGACCAATGAACAGAAACCCTAAGCGATGTTTAGAGAGAGAAACTAGAGTGAATTCTGGAAACAAGTATCTTGACCGAATGATAACAAGTTAGGTGAGAAAACTCTTATACCCGGGTGTTAAGTAGATCCCAACCCGGGCCTTGTAACAAAACCGCAATAAGCCCAAAACCAAAGCAGCAGCCCAACATAAGTCGAAGCTCAGTAAGTTGTCCAGTATCCAGCAGTCAACTTGTCCAGTATGTCCAGTTAACATCCAACAACATGTAACAAAAAATAACCAAAATATTAAAAAACTGATACATAAGTCGAATGTATACATATTAAACTGATACAAGGTATATGTATATATATATATATATATTTTAACACATAAAATAAGTGACCACTTGTTTATTGGATTAGTTGGGACTTAGGGGTATTCTGAATTCGATTCAGATTCGAAAAATTTGACATTCGACTTGATTCGAATTCGATTATCAAGGTCGAATTCGATTTTTAAAAAAGTATAATTTGATTTGATTTGTATTCGTATTCGAGTCCAATAATCGAATTCAAATAGACTACTAATTTAAGATTTTCAACTCGATTCGAAATTCGAATTCAATTTATACATATTTTTTAATACACACACATTTTGGGTCAAAGTATAAATTACATCCATAAGTGATAAGTCTATAACTCACTCTACTAATTTCTAAATTCTAGCAACCAGCCTAACTTCTAAACTTTGGTTTTTGACATATTGATAGTTTATTAATATCGCATATTATTAAATTTTTATGTTAAAAATAATTAGTTTGTAGTAGTTTTAAAAAGGAAAGTAAAATAACTTATTCTGAATTTGAATTTATTTCAATTTGAGTTTCAAATACGAATCTAATCGAATCGAATAAATCAAATTTTAATCGAATATGAATTCAGGTTAAAAAAATAAAAATTTGAATAATTTGAAAATTCGTTATTTGATTCGATGAACACCCCTTATCTAGACATCTTTTACTACCCAAACTGGGTCATTCAAGTATGGGTAGAAAAGAGCCCGGGCGGCCGGGCTTATTTTTTTTTATTCACATGATATGTAACACAACCCAAATCGAACGTTAATTATTAATCAACCATGACTCCATGATTATGAACATACTTTTTTAAAATCAATACCAAGGTACACAGTGTGACAACTTGAGAGCTCTATTATTTTCTCATTAATTGCCTGAAATATAAAATAAAACAAAAGGTTTTTCTGAAAGGAGAGTTGTATGTATTGGCAAAAGCTAGAAAAGATCAGGCTTTCTGCTATCTTTTGTTACTTTAACTGCCTTCATTCAGCATCTTTATTAAGTGTAAAACAAAAGCAACAAAACTTGGTTAAATTCAGAACCAGGATACACATGGGACCCCCAAACCAACTAAAATGGTCCGTTATATTGTGTGTCTGGCTTAGAAAAGACCTCGCCTTTGAAGCTTAATGCACCTAGGCCGAAAGGCTTGCCCTTTGCGCCTAGCGCCTACACCTACCTAAGTTAAAATAGGCAAAAATGGTTTTTCATGATCTATATAAGCAAAGATGGTATTTCCATGATCATCTATACCCAGATTTGAACCTATGACCTCTCCTTTAAGAGGCAATGACTTTACCAAATGAGCTAGCCTCACATTGGTGTAATAGAACTTTTTAATAGGTTTGCATATTTGAAGAAGTAAACACTATTGTGAATATATACATTTTTATAACTTTGATAATTTATCGCAACTTTTTTTTGTTTTTAAATTATTTTTATGAGAAAAAAAAGATAAATGGGAAATGAAGTAAGAAATATAAAAAAATTGTTACATGTCGACCGATATATGATTCATCTATTACATGGTTTTAAATTATTTTATAAGAAAAAAAAAAGATAAATGGGGAATGAAGTAAGAAACAAAAAAAAAAAGGTAAATTACTTTTTGAGTTTCTGTGTTTTATGGGTTTTAACTAGTTGAGTCCAAAAGTAAAAAAAGTTTAACGACCTAAGTCTCTATAAGCATTTCCTTTAACCATTTGAGTCCAAATTTCTAACACTGTTAGAATTTTTTGGTTAAGTATTGTTAAATGACCAAAATACCCTTATAATTAAAAATAAAAAAAAAATCTCTGTCTCTATTATTTCTCTGTCTCTGTAAATTATCACATTCATCTCTCCCTCTCATCTCTTATCTTTCTTTTTCTCTCTAGACCACCATCAACACCACCACCACAACCACCTCCGTCTCCAACCACCACCTCAACCACAAATCTCCAGCACACTCTCTCTATCTCTCTCTCTCTAAATTCTAAAACTGTAACCTCTCTCTCTTAAATCTACCTTAGGTTTTAGATCGGATGTGTAAGTGAACTTCCAATCCCTAAAAGACAAAACGAAACAGAGCGACTTTGTCCTAATATCTCAACACTCTGTCAACCACAAAAACACATATAACAGAGCATCACTCACTTTCACACATCTAATCACACACTAACTGCATCTGAATCACTAGACATTTTGAGAATATTCAAAGAATCATCAAAAATAGTAATCCTACTATGAGAATTTCAAATCGAAATCTAACAAACTACAGCCCTAAACGTCTCCAATTCCTTAAAATTCTAACAAATTACAGACAAAACTAAGCCCTGATTTAAAACCTGACAAGCAACTCAATCTCCACAAATTGAAATCTACACATATAGATTCCAAAGGACAAAAACACGATATAACAGAGTATCACTTACTTTAGAATTTAGAGAGAGAGACAGAGAGTGTGCAGGATACGGGCCAAACATCATCAAAATTGTTCTCCTTAGCACACACCATCACCAACGCTGCTACTCGCACTCTGATTTCCACCCAAGTCAGAAGTACAATATGTCGATTCAAGCAAATTGATTCCCAAAATTGAGGGTTAGACGAGGGAGGATGGGGAATCGGTAGGTGTAATGGTGGATTTGCATCAACCTCTGCTACCCTCACCAACCATCAAACTAGTATCCGTCTTGGATGAACAAGATGAAGAAATTGAAGAATATGATGATGAAATTGAGCGAAATGGGGATCGGATTTGTGTGACTTATTACCGGCGGTGGTGGTTGTTGTGGTGGTGACAGTGTAGTGGTGGTGGTGACGGTGGATGTGCAGCGGTGGTGGATGTTGTGGAGGTGCAGCCGTGGTGGTGACGGTGTAGTGGTGGTGGTGACGGTGGAGGTGCAGTGGCGACGATGGTGTTGATGGTGTGGTGACGGTGGTGTTGATGGTGGAGGTGTGGTGGTGGGTTGGAGATGGTTTAGGTAAAGAGAGAGAGAGAGAGTTCTGGAGGTGTGGTGGTGTTTATGATCTGAAATATGATTTAGAGAACATATATATAATAATATAATGGTTTTTTTTTAATTAAAAGGGTAATTTGGTCATTTAACAAAAGTTAACAGAATAATTTTAACAGTGTTAGAAATTTGGACTCAAATGGTTAAAGAAAATGCTTATAGGGGGGACTCAGGTCGTTAAACTTTTTGCTTTTGGACTCAACTAGTTAAAACCCATAAAACACAGAGACTCAAAAAGTAATTTACCCTTTTTTTAAACGAGTCGGGTAAAATATAGTACGTTTTCGTGCTTAGTTTTATGTACACTTTCAGTTGGTTTACGTTTTGACGAAACTTTTTTTTCGAAACACCGTAGCAACGCGCAGGGCAATTTACTAGTTTAATACATTTTATAAAGATATACAAACTTAATTACAAATATTAACTAGTAAAATGTATTTGTAAGGTTTATCAAGTATTCAAGTTAGTTAAAAGCAATGTTTTAAAAACCGGTAACTACCGGCCGGTTATACCGGTATTACCGTTTCCAGATGTAAATCCGGTACGAAACACCCCGGTAAATAAGTGAAACGGCATAAGTTTTGTACCGGCGGTAAAATCCGGTATACCGGTTTGAAACGTAATACCAGTACCGGCACAAGGTTATTGATATGCGCAAAATGCAACATATAAATTATATCAATTGTGGCATAAAACTAACCCTTTTTTAGTACTAATGTTGGAAAAAGTGTGCTTTTGTCTTCCTTTTGTATTTTCAGGATTAAATGAGCTCAAATTAACAAAAGAAGCAAAAAGACAGCAAAATCTAACATAAATACAAGAAAAGGAACAAAAGTGGATTGCCCGACTCCTCAACAGCATCCTCCCAAGCAAAACAAAGAAGACAGAAGACTGAACACGCCCCGTGCTCAGCGAGCACGGGGCCGTGCCCAAGAAGCAGTAGAAAAGACAAACTAATAGAAGCTTTTATTGCCCACCACGGGGTCGTGCCCAGCGGACACAGGGGCGTGGTCAGAGTGCTGCAGGCGCATTTATTGTAATTGCGAATTACAATAAATGAAGAGAGGGAGTGTCAGACAGACACGGGGCCGTGCCCAGGCTTCTGTTCAGCCTATAAATAGGAGTGCTTGGAGCCATTTCAACTCATCCCTTGGCACACCACCTCTCTCACACTTCACCCACCACCCACCACCATCACAACACCATCATCCACCACCATCATCCATTTTCCATCATAGAGTGTGTGAGTCGTCTCGGGATCCAAGATTGATCGTAAGAGTGATAGAAACTATCACTAGTGAACCACCCCTCCTGCCCTAATATGCGCATAAATTTTCAACTCCTAAGACGCGTTGGAACGGATACTAATTTAGAGGTGTCGAATGCGCAAGGCGGTCGGGTGTAAAAAAAAACATTTTCAAAAAATAAATAACTACTTACACAAAATTAAAATGGTAATATCTAAAATAAAATAAAATAAGCCTGTAAATGAATACAACGAGGGGAACGTCCGTGACTTCGCGTTGTCCGTTTAACTTTAATTGAATCAATTAATGAACGAACACTTAAACAAACGAAATTTCTTATTCTTAAACAAACGAAATTTCTTATTCTCATTCGTTAAGAAAATGAACTTGTATGTATGCTTTTGTCCATTTGTTAATGTTGTAATTTGTAAATGGACACACAAAAAGCCAACCACTTTTAAGTCTAAATAGTAAATAAATATCATCACTAATGTAAATAAATAATTTTACAGTTAACCTCGTGTTTCTTAGTGGTTAACCAAATAAGCAAATAAAAAAAGATGTTGATTTAATTTAATGAGAAAACGGACATCCTGTTGAACGGGTCATGACTGAACAATTAATTCGTTTACAGGCCTGACAAAATGAAAAGACCTTAATATAAAATTAGTGTGTTATTGTCAGATATAGATTACAAAATTTTTTATATAATTTCAATTAGAATATTTTTCTGATATAACGGTATAAGAGGTTTTGAGCCACTTTCGACTTGTTTGTTATACATTTATACCTATACTCATTAACTCATTTGACTCGTTTAACCTGTGAGTCTAAATATAATGGTATAAGAGGTTTTGAGCCACTTTCGACTTGTTTGATTGTTATACATTTATACCTATAACCCATTTGACTCGTTTAACCTGTGAGACTTGTTAGAGATCAAATACAAAATGAATCCAACTCATTCATAAGTAATTGTCACCACTCACTTCTAGCATCAGCAATAAACAATTAAACATCTCAAGTGTTACATAACATTGTTTTGGTTCCACCCGTCTTGACATGGTCTGAAGATCTACAATCACTTACATGTTTATGAATGTCAAATATCCAAGAATGACACTCAATGATTATATTGGCCCATTGACATTGGCGGATCTTAAACTTAATATTGAGGGAAAATCCAATATTTTGCACTATAAAAAAAAACAAAAATTTTCGGTAAAAATAACACTACGAAGTGAAAAAAACAAGGATACCAAGGACCCCCTGCCCATGAGAAGCCCCGCCACTGCCCATTGATATTTATGTTTATAACATCCACTATTAAAAAGACGCGATTTTGATACAAAACATTATGTAAAAATTGTTGCATTTGTCACTTAGGAGTAATAATTAGTTTCGGAATTTCAAAACGTTATTCATAAACTTTTCTCTAACTAGAGTTTAAATGTTTAAAAGAGGGTTCTAATTGCGGGGCTATAAAAACCCTAACCGAAGTTGAATATATTACCCAAAATTCTTTTTGGTTTCACCTGAACCTGAATTACATAATGTCAAAAAAAAAAAAAATAAGAGATTCGATTAACACAAGAACCTTCACGAACCAATGATTAACATTATTGAAAGAACCTTGACGATTACAGCGAACAAGAACAAAATATACAATTTACAATCAACTCTCAACCCTCAAACAATGAGATTATCTCAACACTAACACAGAGTCTAAAACTCTAGATAACTGATTCAAGACAAAACAGTGACCAATGAACAGAAACCCTAAGCGATGTTTAGAGAAAGAAACTAGAGTGAATTCTGGAAACAAGTATCTTGACCGAATGATAACAAGTTAGGTGAGAAAACTCTTATACCCGGGTGTTAAGTAGATCCCAACCCGGGCCTTGTAACAAAACCGCAATAAGCCCAAAACCAAAGCAGCAACCTAACATAAGTCGAAGCTCAGTAAGTTGTCCAGTATCCAGCAGTCAACTTGTCCAGTATGTCCAGTTAACATCCAGCAACAACATGTAACAAAAAATAACCAAAATATTAAAAAACTGATACATAAGTCGAATGTATACATATTAAACTGATACAAGGTATATATATATATATATATATATATAATGTAAGTATCTATGAAAAACCCATTTAATCTAGAAAACTTGGCAAACCTGAATTGTGTGGTCAAGATTGATCCACATCATATCTTTAAACACATGTTAAAAGGGCAAATTAGTCATTTGTTCAAGCCATCATTTCACCCTCTTCCCCATCCCATCAAGTCATTTATTACCCATCATCTCATCACTTTTTTAAATCAAACAATATATACAGAACTTGCATCTCTTTCTTCCTTCTTTATCCCCCATTCCTTTCTTCTTCAAAAACCCTAATTCCTTTGCTTACTCCCATCTTTCATGGCTGATTTTCAGGCATCAATCCATCACCTTTTTAGTCAAAACCCAACCCCACATTTTAAACCCCCATTTTCTTTCTACCTCAACTGTTTCTCTCTCAACATTCAAAACCCCAAAACCCACCGGAGAAGAAGAAGAAAGCACTGCAGATCCAAACATTGCCGACGATCATTTGAGCACAAAATTGTACGGCGATCATTGGAGAAACAAGAAAAAACGACGGTGCTTTTCATTTGGAGGAAAACCCTAGAGATGAGAGCCACATTTTCGGTTGTTATCATCCGGTAAATGTCACCGGAAATGGAAGAAATCAAGAAGCAAGTGCAGAACCAAGTAAGTTTCCTCCGTTTTTCCGATAAATGTCGCCGGAAATGTAGTTATTACGGTTTTTTTTCCGATGATTGACGGAACAGACAACCATCTGTCTCATCGCTCGTCGATCGGTAGGTGTTTAGCTTCGAATGTCTCGTGTTTTTGCGACTTTTAATCTGATACAAAATTGTTAGTTGTTTTGAATGAGAGTACAAATATGTGTCTTCTTGTTCATAACTGATGTTGTGATTTTTTATAAGATTTCAAGTAGGATCCCATGACAACTGTTATGTGCTTAATTGGTTTATTAGAGAGTTGGTTTTATAAAAGTTAGGATTGAGATGTTCACTTGGCTGAGATAATGTTGAATTCGAGTTTTGTTATATGCTAAGGATGTTGACTTAATATTCTAGGGGACGAAAGGTTGCTTGATGAACTGTTGGTTTGTTTGCTTTTTTGTTTGAAAACATGTTGAGAATAATGGGCATAAACTGTGTAGGAGACTGTGCAATTTCAACTCAGAAAAACAGATTAGGTAACATGTGTTAACCCTGTCTTATTTTTATCAAATTAGGTAACATGTATTAAACCTGCATTATTTTTATCAAAAACATATTAGGTAAACCTGTCTTTATTAGGGTAACATGTGTTAAACCTGTCTTATTAGGTAAACATATTAGAGTAACATGTGTTAAACTTGTCTTATTTTAATCGAATTATAACATATAAGAGATTAATACCGATGTACTTGTTTTGTTCATAGGTGAATGGTTGTTTTGTGTTCAAAATGAAGATGGCTATCAAGAAGCAAAGCATAACTAGATTTTAACTTATAATAGTTTTTGGATCATTTTTATATATTTAAGTTCACATAAAACACTTTTGCCACTTTTGTTACCTTATGTATTACATTACAACTTCCAGGAACCAACTGAAGATGTTACATATGTTAACATAAGTAGATTCTCTTAAAATCTGAAGAAGTATTACATCTCGTAAAGAGGAGTATTGTTGAACGTAATATAACATTACATGTACCACATAACATCATTAAAAGTAAACCATAAAAATGTTGTTGTAAACCATTCAATGAAACACGTAAACTATAATGTCAGAAAAGGGTAATATAACATTAAATGTTACCCATAACATCATTAAAAGGTAATATATAAAAATGATACAAAATGTATAAACTTCATAATTTATTCGGAATATCTCGTTATTTTACAAATAAAAAGTCGTGTTTTTTTTGTGGGATAATTAGCTACATATGTAGTAACAAAGTTACACAAGTTACTTATAGTTACCCCAACCCTTTTTAGACACAAAGAGGGGTTGCACATTTGTAATACATGTTTGTAACATGTGTTACACTAGAGAGGTAACACATGTATAGCCACTTTACATATGTTGCATAGGAGATTAATAAGTTTTAACTATAGAAGATTAATATTGATGTACTTGTTTTGTTCATAGGTGAAAAGATGTTTTGTGTTCAAGATGAAGATGGTTATCAAGAAGTGAAGCCCGCCGAAGCATTACAACGCATCATCAGGTTTTCGTGGTGACGATGGTGTTTTTTTGGTTGGCTGCTATGTGTTGTAAAGATGGATGTTGCTGTGATGACCATTTTTAGAAGCATTACAACTATTGATATAAAATTCATTTTTATTTTCATTGTTAGTATGAATACGGATGTTGTTGGGAAGGCAATTTTTTTTGATGCAACAACTATATGTAACATGTGTAACAGTGACGTTGTAACACATGTAAAACCTATACATAACATGTGTAAGATGGTTATACACGTGTTACATATGTTACCCCATGTCACGGCCCCCGACTGGTTTGACCCGTTTCAGGAGCCGCGGGACAGAAATCCTGCGGTATTTAATTTAGGCGACAGCGGAAATCTTTTTAAAACAGGATCTTTCAATATTTGAAACTGCCTGTTTTATATAATTTAGGGATAAAACCCTGTAATTTACAATAAGATGATTTCACTGGGAAATCTTTATTTTACAAAACATGTTTCTTTATTTATTTACATTGAGCCACTTTTCTAAGCTTGTAGTGCTTCTTGGCACTTTTCTTTCTTTGCTCACAACATATCACCTGAAACATGTTTGAAAAAGGTTTTGTCAGCGGGGAAATACCGAGTGAGTTCATTCAGGTTTTAGGAAATGACCCATAGTTATAAATTACAGCATAAGAGCGATTACAATGGTTCCTATCCTATCTTTATCTGTCTTTCTGTCACAATGGTGACAAGTCACAATGGTGACGATAGTCATACCACTATTAGGTCAATGAACTCTAATAGTGACGTTCCTCCCTAGTAGGTCAATGAACCTAACTGGGAGAAATAGTAATGTGCACAATACCCCACTAACCAATAAATCAAGATATCCACGACTTAGTCCCTGTAATTATAACACTTTGAAAATAATTTGGAGTATTGTTAAAACAGTTGATAAAAAGAGAATGACTCACCTTGCAGATTTAACGAGCAGAATATAAGCCTACTGATTAGCCTTGTTAACCTAATTTAAATAACCATGCGCACAAAACCGGGTTAATAATCAATACAACATTTACGATAACTCACGAGATCAAATTCTCACAACGAACGACAAAGTGCGATACTTAAACATCCATCGATTTAACGACGAATGACAAAGTATAACCCTAATGTGGGCGGCACTTAAACATCCATTGGATATATTGATCGGTCGGAAAATGAATCGTAATAACGATCGAGTTATTACCCTGATTGTGGCAGCACTTCGTGAATTAGTGTGTGTTGTGGACTGATTTAACTATAACTCGACGTCAATTGAGAATTTGAGCGTCGTTTTAATCACAGAAAGCTAGTGCCAATGTCCTCTATTTATACCCAAAATTTGGCCTCGCTTACGGACCGTAAGCCTGATCCCTTACGGTCCGTAAGGGACACCTAAAAGGCCTAGGCTTGCCACTTGTGGGAGTAGCCTAGATGAGTCAGAATTTGGTCCAATTAGACTTAAACAACGTTTTAAGTAGATAAACATCCAACTAGGGTTTGCCCCCCTTGAGTTTTAGGGGCCCTGATCCTGATCCTGATTGTTCCGGAAATTTTAGGGTTAATGCAGAATTACTTGGGTGTCTCAATTGTGTTTTCCTAATTGACTTATTATCATTCTAAGTATTGATTTTAGTGAGAGTTGTTACACCCCATAGTGTAACATATGTTACAAACATGTGTTACATATGTCAGCCCGTTTGGTGTCAATTTAAACTTAGTAAAATTACATATGTAACAACATTACATCATCCAAAATGTCATATAAGTAAACAAACAAGTAATATTAGTAAAATTACATATGTAACATACGATGACATACATGGAGTTACATGTCTTACATAAGTGGTAACGTATGTATACTCATAATATACACATTACACCCTTATGTTAGAGACTCTGGCCTACAACCTGAGTATACACGTGTTAATGTGTTTTTTAACCTCATGGTGTTATATTAGGAAGTTACATGTAACACAAGTTACATTTGAAGTGTTTTCACCCTTATAAATTTTCCTTTTCCATCTGTTTATGTGTTATATTAGAAAGTTAAATGTAACACAAGTTACATTTGAAACTCGTAACACAAGTTACATTATTAAATGGTGGGATTATGGCATAAGTTACATATCCTGATCTTCTTACACCTTCGTGTTTTTTTACTCCATTAATGATGTAATATTGTTGGATTGTACACCACTTTATACTCCTAATACATGCAACACTGCTTGGAACATTTGTTACATGGTTATATATTGGGATCTTTGTTCCACCCTCATCTTACAAAGGTTTAAACATATCAAAACCCACTTCATATTGGTTTAACATATGTCACAGTTATTTTAATGTGTATAAATTGTCACAGTTAGCCTTACCCTACGTAATTATCGCTCCCACCACTTTTATAGATCAATTGAGTGATGAGTATGGCGACTTATCATGTCACAGCCAACGATCCCTATCTCCCGGGAACGGGCGGCCGTGAGCCAGTTTCGGTGGTATCACGTTTATTTATCCAATTTGGCAGCGGAAATTTTCATCAGGATCGTAGTTAGGAAATATTTAATCAGAGTAAACCACCACGTTTATAATATTAAACATATGGGTAAAAACCCAAGTTTTCAATACACACGTTTCATAGGAATAAATCCTATTTATTTAATAAAAACATCCATTTTATTCTTAGGTAACTTTATTGCCACTTTTCCAAGCCTTCAGTGCTGTCCAGCTGGCTTCTATTTGGCTTTCACATATTGTTACCTGAAACGCGTTTTAAAAACATTTTGTCAGTGGGAAATACTGGTGAGTGAATCCCAATTTAATCAAGTTTAAGTAAAAACCAATTTGCAGTATTGAGGGCACATCCGCAATTACATTTGTATCCAAGACATCACAATTAACATCAGTGGTACGGTCATACTCAACTTATGGGATGTTACCACGCCAGTAACCAATTTTGTATACAAAACCCCAACATACCCACTATAATTGTATTCTTTACAAATACTCAATATCTGGTTTGTATGTATTTAGTTAAGTGAGGTTTTGTAAAAACAGTTTACAAAAAGAGGATTACTCACATTGCTGTTTTAGGTTTTTCGTAAGGGTTTCCTGGAGATAATCTATAAATTACACAAATGCACGTGTGTTAGTATAATAACCCATTTTAACATTAGTAATACCCTCCCCGAGACGGCATTCCAACGACTACGTCGGGCAGAACCACGACAGCCGTTACGGAACCCTAGATAAATCGGGCAGCGTATCTAATACGTCTCCAGGGGTTATAATACTTACATCGTAGCAGAACCTCGCTATTTTTAGGGGATATTGAACTCGGGTATAATGCCCACTATTTAAAAGTGTAGAGAGACAGAAAGAAAATGAACGAAATGGACTGAAGGCCGTTGCCTTCTATTTATAGTGCTGAATTCGAGTCCCCACGCGGCCCGCGTGAAGTTTGGGCCGGGTCTACGCGGCCCGCGTCACAGTGGGTCAACGGCGTAGCTTGGCCCGCTCACCACTAGACTGGACACGGTGCTGACACGTGTCGGCTCCGTATCATGCCACAAATCAGGACGCGCGCGGCCTGCATGGACTTAAACGATTATGTACGCGGCCCGCCTAAACTAATGGATTTGGCTAAGTCTGGTTATCTCCTCGCGCGGCCCGCTTTAGCTTGAGGTGAGGCCCTACGCGGCCCGCCTCAACTTGATAATTATTGTTTTTATTTATTTTATATAGTATAATCTATTTTGGGCTCGGTTTTTCACATACGGGGTGCATATAAAGACAAGTTGATATATTTAAAATATATTAGGGTGTCGGAAATATTATGAGGATGTCTGTTTTACCGAGGGTTGTTATATCCTCCCCACCTTGTTTTAGAGCTCGTCCTCGAGATCTACTGGAACAAGTGTGGATATTTCTTTTGCATTTCTGATTCCAGTTCCCATGTGTATTCAGGTCCTCTTTTGGAGTCCCACTTTACTTTGACTAAAACTAGTCTCTTGTGCTTGAGATTCTTAATTTTCCTATCTTCAATTTGCAGAGGCCTCTCCACAAATTTGAGTTGCTCATTAAGCTCTATATCCTTAAGAGGTACTACGAGTGATTCATCAGCTAAACACTTTTTAAGATTGGATACATGAAATACATCATGTATTCCTGCCATTTCTTCTGGCAGTTGTAGCTGATAGGCTACAGGTCCTATTCTTTTAAGAATTTTGAAAGGTCCAATATACCTGGGACTTAGCTTTCCTCTTTTGATGAATCTTACCACTCCTTTCCAGGGTGAAACTTTTAATAATACTTTATCTCCCACTTGAAATTCTAATGGTTTACGTCTATTATCAGCATAGCTCTTTTGGCGATCACGTGCTGTTTTCAGTCGTTCCTTGACTTGAATAATTTTATCAGTTGTTTCTTGTACTATCTCAGGTCCAGATAATTGTTTTTCCCCAATTTCTGCCCAACAGACTGGGGTTCTGCACTTTCGTCCATAAAGTGCTTCGAATGGTGCAGCATTGATACTTGTGTGATAACTGTTATTATAAGAAAATTCTATTAAAGGTAAGTGTTCGTCCCAATGACCTCCAAAATCAATTACACAAGCTCTAAGCATGTCCTCCATTGTCTGAATTGTCCTTTCACTTTGTCCGTCTGTTTGAGGATGATAAGCTGTGCTTAGATTTAACCTGGTTCCCATTGCTTTTTGGAAACTTGACCAAAAATGAGAGGTAAAACGGCTATCCCTATCAGAAACAATTGATAAAGGAATGCCATGTAATGAAACAATTTCATTTACATACAATTTGGCTAATTGTTCCATACTAAAGGTTTCCTTCATTGGTAAGAAATGAGCTGACTTGGTTAATCTATCTACAATCACCCAGATTGTATCATTACCTTTTCTTGTTTTAGGCAATTTGGTAACAAAATCCATTGTTATCAATTCCCATTTCCAAACTGGTATTTCTAATTGTTGTAACAATCCTGAGGGTTTCTGATGTTCAGCTTTAACTTGTGAGCAAGTTAAACATTTAGAAACATAAGTTGCTACATCCTTTTTCATTCCTATCCACCAGAAATTTTTCCTTAAATCCTGGTACATTTTATCACTTCCTGGATGCATCGTATATTTAGACTTATGGGCTTCTTCTAATATACGGTGACGTAAATTTCCTAATTTAGGTATCCACATTCTCTTTTTATGGAACCTCCAAATTCCATCTGTTCCTTGTTCTAATTCCTTAATCATTCCTTTTAACTTTTCAGTATCCTCCTTGATTACTGATTTTTGTGCTTTTCTAATTTGATTGTTCAAATCTACTTGTAGATTTAATTTAAGAGAACGTATCCTTTTTGGCTTTTCGTGATATTTTCGACTTAAAGCATCAGCCACCACATTGGCTTTTCCTGCATGATACTGGATATCACAATCATAGTCACTAAGTAATTCCATCCAGCGTCTCTGTCTCATATTCAACTCTTTTTGCCCGAAGACATATCTTAAACTCTTATGATCAGTGAATATGGTAAACTTACTACCATAAAGATAATGTCTCCAAATCTTAAGGGCAAAAATTATGGCTCCTAATTCCAAATCATGGGTCGAATAATTTCCTTCATGACTCTTAAGCTGTCTAGATGCATAAGCTATAACCTTTTGACGTTGCATTAATACGCATCCATAACCTAATTTTGAAGCATCACAAAAGACTACAAAGTCTTCAGTTCCTTCTGGTAATGCTAATATTGGTGTATGGGTTAATCTTTGCTTAAGAATTCTAAAGGCTTCTTCTTGTTTTGGTCCCCATTCAAACTTAACAGATTTACAGGTTAACTTAGTTAAAGGAATGGCTATTCTAGAAAAATCTCGAATAAATCTTCTATAATAACCTGCCAATCCTAAGAAACTTCTAACTTCAGTTGGTGACTCTGGGGTTTTCCATTTGGTAATTGCCTCGATTTTTGTTGGATCTACATGAATTCCTTCATGATTCACCAAATGTCCGAGAAATTGCACTTGTTCTAACCAAAACTCGCACTTTGAAAACTTAGCATAAAGCTTTTCTTTTCTTAATAAACTTAAAAGTAAATGCAAGTGCTTTGCATGCTCTTCCTTACTTTTAGAGTAAATTAGAATATCATCTATGAAGACAATTATGAATTTATCCAAATATGGCTTACATATTCGGTTCATCATGTCCATAAATGCGGCTGGGGCATTGGTTAAACCAAATGGCATGACAGTAAATTCATAATGACCATACCTTGTTCTGAATGCGGTTTTAGGAATATCCTCTTCCTGTACCTTTAATTGATGATATCCTGATCTTAAATCGATTTTAGAGAAAAATCGAGCTTCTTGAAGTTGATCAAACAAATCATCGATCCTCGGTAATGGGTACCGATTCTTAATCGTGACTTTGTTCAATTCCCGGTAGTCAATGCACATACGCATTGATCCGTCCTTCTTTTTAACAAATAAAATCGGTGCTCCCCATGGCGATGAGCTTGGCTGTATGAATCCCTTCTCTAACAACTCGTCTAGTTGTTTCTTCAGTTCTTGCATTTCTGCGGGTGCCAAACGGTAAGGTGCTTTAGCAATTGGTGCTGTTCCTGGTAACAGATGAATTCTGAATTCAACTTCCCTGTCTGGCGGTAGTCCTGGCAATTCTTCTGGAAAGACATCTGAAAATTGGGATACTACTGGGATATCTTTTACTTCTTTTCCTTTAGTGTTAGTGATTATTGAAATCAAATACACTATAGATCCTTTTCTTATATAACTTGCAGTTTTCATTACAGAGATGAATTTAGTGGATCTAAAGGGTTTATCTCCTTTAATTGTGATCTTTTCACCTCTTGGTGATTTTATCTGAATTGACTTTTGATCACATAAGATATTTGCTTTGTTGGCTATTAACAAATCCATTCCTAATACGACATCAAATCCTACCAGATTCATTGGGTAAAGGTTTGCAATAAATTTTTGATTAAAAATTTCTATTCTCGCTCCCTGCAAGATTTCAGAAATTCTAACGGTTTCTCCATTTGCTGTTTCTACTAGACATTCTTGTGGTAGTTTAGTTAATGATTGATTTAGGAGTTTGCAAAATGAAGTATTAATAAAACTTTGGTTGGCACCAGAGTCAAATAATACTTTAGCAAAAATATCATTAACTAAAAACGTACCAGCAATGACGTCTGGAATCATCTTGGCTTCGTCTGCAGTCAAAACGAATGCTCTAGCATTTTTAGGATTTTTGTTGGTTGCAGCTGGAGCCAATTTCGGACAGTTTGTCCTAATGTGACCTTTTTCTCCATAATTGAAGCACATTCCATTACTGGATTTCTTCTTGCAATTCTCTTCCTTGTGTCCTGGGGCCTTGCAAAAATTACAGTAAGTAGAGCATCTTCCAGAATGCTTCTTTCTGCAGGCTTTGCAGTAGGGTGCAGAGGTAGAACCTACATTCCTACGATTGGAATTCCCAGAACGGAATTCTTGAGTAAGCCTTTGGGTTAGGTTTCTCCTCTGGTCTTCTTCTCTAGTACGGATTAACTCATCTGTCAAGGTATTGGCTAGTTCTACAGCTTCCTCTATGGTTTGGGGTCTAGCTGCCTTGACTACATGTCTAATCTCTCCAATTAATCCCCAGATATATCGGGAGATTAATACCGGTTCAGGTGATGCAAGGGTAGGTACTATCCTAGCATATTCAAAGAATGTGGTAGTGTAACCCTTACTGTCTACTCCGGTCATTCTTAGATTTAGGAACTTATTTGCTATCTGTTCCTTTTCATTGGGAGGGCAGAATTTCCTTTCTACCATATTCTTAAATTCCTCCCATTCCATGTTATAAATTCTATCACTTCCTCTTGACTGGAGGATAGTGTTCCACCATTCTAAGGCTGCATTTTTAAACAGATTTGAAGCAAACATTATTTTATCTTCTTCAACACACTTGCTTATTTTCAGAACTGCCTCAGTTTTCTCTATCCAGCGTAAAGCTGCAATGGGTCCTTCATTGCCCGAGAATTCTATTGGTTTGCAGGACCAGAATTCCTTGTAAGAACAACCATGTGGCATGGTTCTTCTTCTTTTGGGAACGGGTGCTTGAAGTATGGGTCCATTGTTTACGCTGTGTTCCGGTTCACTTGGTCGTTTACTGCTATGCTTACTTTTATTATTCGCTTCCTGAACTGTTTGAATAATAAATGGCATTGCATCTATAATTCCTTGTGCCACTATATGCTGAACGGCACTATTATCCATTTGGTTTCCGTTGTTATTATTGTCCGAATTCTCATTAACCACGTTAATGTTACTCTGGTTATCGTTATTCAGATTTTCTTGATTTCCCGCGTCAGCCATCTGAATTTTAGACATTTACCAAATATTAATATCACAAATAATATTTATATATAGCCAATCACATGACACGCACTTTTTTAACCAAAAGCGTCGAGCATTGCGACTTTTACTCTTTTTATATAGTATGCATCAATACACACCAGTACAGAAATAAAAAATTACAGTACCGACTGAAATGTAAAGCTACAATACTAATAGTATGCATCCGTAGTTTTTTTTTTTCTAACACATACACACATATATTATTTTATTATTATTACTACTACCTTACTGTCATCACGTTCACTGATATGGATTCATCCAAAAATCCATATTGCGCTCGTCATACTTCCAGACGAGACGCTCTCCCACCTGTCGCATTCGATCACTGCTTTCTAAAATTTCCTCCCCAAAAGTCCTAAGTTCCTGGACATTTTCTGCACTCATTGGGGGTGCAGGTTCTAGGACTGGGTTTGGAAACTGAGGTATGGGTTCCTGATACGGAGGCATAGGGGCCTGGTACGGGTATGGATTCTCTAAAATTTCCCTAACGTATGCATCACTAATGTTGTAGGGATCTTGAGGATCTAACCCTGGATAAGCTCCTAAGTTGGGCATTGGCACATTTTCCTGTATTGGGTTTTGTTGCACGTAGTCCCTAACATCGTCCCACCAGGGGTCGTAATTGTTTGGGTCTAGAGGATCAGGTGCAGGTACCCTAGGTATCTCCTCCGGGTTGAAATTAGGCATTTCTATCTGGTCTTCTACTTCCATGGGTTGGTCAGGATTTTGTGGTTGTGGTGCTAGCATTTGTTCCAGGTTTGGGTCGGCAGCAGTGGTTGCTAAAATATGGATATTAGCGATACCCCTATTGAGCATATCCTGATTATAAGCATCAGTTTCTCTTTTTGCTGCGGCTAACACTCGCTGTTCCTGCAACTTTTTCATTCTTTTCCTACGCTCGTGCGCTCCCCTACTGAACCATCCCCTCTTTTTCTGAGGAAATGGCTCTTCAGACTGAGCCTTAAACACAAAGATTCCTTCTTCTGTGTTAGCAGAATACCCTGAGAGGGCAGGCTGAGAAGAGGAGGTGCCTTCGCTCCTAGGCGAACCAGACAGTTGACGATAGGCGTCAGAAGGTCCTTGGTCACTCATAATGTAAACTAACAAATAGTCAGATAACACATAGCAAGAAATACAATTATACACGTATTTCCATAATTTATTTCCTAACACTTTAAATTTTGATGTCAGCAGAACACTTCTGTGGCTGAATCAGTGGCATAGCTCTGATACCACCTTCTGTCACAGCCTCCGATCCCTATCTCCCGGGAACGGGCGGCCGTGAGCCAGTTTCGGTGGTATCACGTTTATTTATCCAATTTGGCAGCGGAAATTTTCATCAGGATCGTAGTTAGGAAATATTTAATCAGAGTAAACCACCACGTTTATAATATTAAACATATGGGTAAAAACCCAAGTTTTCAATACACACGTTTCATAGGAATAAATCCTATTTATTTAATAAAAACATCCATTTTATTCTTAGGTAACTTTATTGCCACTTTTCCAAGCCTTCAGTGCTGTCCAGCTGACTTCTATTTGGCTTTCACATATTGTTACCTGAAACGCGTTTTAAAAACATTTTGTCAGTGGGAAATACTGGTGAGTGAATCCCAATTTAATCAAGTTTAAGTAAAAACCAATTTGCAGTATTGAGGGCACATCCGCAATTACATTTGTATCCAAGACATCACAATTAACATCAGTGGTACGGTCATACTCAACTTATGGGATGTTACCACGCCAGTAACCAATTTTGTATACAAAACCCCAACATACCCACTATAATTGTATTCTTTACAAATACTCAATAACTGGTTTGTATGTATTTAGTTAAGTGAGGTTTTGTAAAAACAGTTTACAAAAAGAGGATTACTCACATTGCTGTTTTAGGTTTTTCGTAAGGGTTTCCTGGAGATAATCTATAAATTACACAAATACACGTGTGTTAGTATAATAACCCATTTTAACATTAGTAATACCCTCCCCGAGACGGCATTCCAACGACTACGTCGGGCAGAACCACGACAGCCGTTACGGAACCCTAGATCAATCGGGCAGCGTATCTAATACGTCTCCAGGGGTTATAATACTTACATCGTAGCAGAACCTCGCTATTTTTAGGGGATATTGAACTCGGGTATAATGCCCACTATTTAAAAGTGTAGAGAGACAGAAAGAAAATGAACGAAATGGACTGAAGGCCGTTGCCTTCTATTTATAGTGCTGAATTCGAGTCCCCACGCGGCCCGCGTGAAGTTTGGGCCGGGTCTACGCGGCCCGCGTCACAGTGGGTCAACGGCGTAGCTTGGCCCGCTCACCACTAGACTGGACACGGTGCTGACACGTGTCGGCTCCGTATCATGCCACAAATCAGGACGCGCGCGACCCGCATGGACTTAAACGATTATGTACACGGCCCGCCTAAACTAATGGATTTGGCTAAGTCTGGTTATCTCCTCGCGCGGCCCGCTTAAGCTTGAGGTGAGGCCCTACGCGGCCCGCCTCAACTTGATAATTATTGTTTTTATTTATTTTATATAGTATAATCTATTTTGGGCTCGGTTTTTCACATACGGGGTGCATATAAAGACAAGTTGATATATTTAAAATATATTAGGGTGTCGGAAATATTATGAGGATGTCTGTTTTACCGAGGGTTGTTATATATCATTACCACCACGTACCAATCAAGGTCAAACATTTCCACGTATGGGCTCATATGTTCATGAAGGTTTTGATTGAATAATATCTTTTTATCAATTTCCATGTTTTGCATGTGTTACTCCAAAGTGGATAACATATGTACAACCAAGTTACATATGTTGCATAGTGTAGTTACGTGATCTACACCAGAGGCCAACACTTGCATAGCAAGGTTACACATGTTATCTTTTATTTGTAACACGTGTTACACCGATTGTAACATATTTTTAGATAACACAGGATGTTACAAGTGTTTGACATGTTACATAGGGTAGTTGCATGTTCTACACCAAAGGCTAGCACTTGTATAGCCACGTTACACATGTTACCACATGTAACCTTTATATAGAGAAAACAAGATGTAGCATGTGTTACACGTGTTACATAAAGTAGTTGCATAGGATATAGCATTGTAACACATGTTACCTGGAAAACCAGGAAACACATGTAACAAACTAAAAAGAGATCAAATTAAGTTGCACAACCAAACTAACATATGCTAAACGTTCGAAAAATACAAAATATGAAATACAATGCTAAAATGTATACAACATATCAATTTCACCTGCCTTTTTTTCACCTAGACAATTAATACATTCAATTCCTCTCATCATTGTTTTCTTATCCTTTTTTCACTTACCACATTGACCCAAAAAATAATATCCCACAAAACAACCGATTAGCCACTGATTGAAATCACATCCCACAAAATAACCGATTAGCCACTAATCGAATGTGGTTTCAGCAATCACAACATCCGATTGGTCGTTGCAACATTTAACGACAGTGGTTGTTGGAAGAAGACGATTTGTTTAAAGTACACTAGGTGGTTTCACTTACTGATTGATGGCTACAATGTTTAACGATAGCAGTTTCACTTACCGTCGGTAAGGAAGAAGACGATTGTGTTAGTGGCTGTTGGTGGTGTTGCCGAATCCGGTTTTACTTACCGCCGACAAGGAAGAAGACGATTGTGTTAGTGGTTGTTGGTTGTTGGAAGAAGTCGGTTGCTGGTACGAGACGTTTCCAGATCTATAAATTTGTCACCATAGCTTCAGATCTGAAAATCAGTTACCACGATGTGAAACCAGAAAAATGGTGTGAGAAGTAGCTGGACGCCCTACCTTATTTGTCTCTCTTTATACAATCCATGCCTCCCCTTTATTTTGTTATAGCAGTCTCACATATCAACTAGTTACATATGCAACAATTACTAGTATAACGACGAACAAAAAAAATCTTGTCATAATTGAAACGAATTTATTTAATATGAAATTTAAAATTAATTTGAATGAAAAATAAAGTTGTAGATAAAGTAAGAGAGAGAATGTTGGTGGGAGAAAAAAAGTAGTGAGAGAATGTTGGTGAGAGAAAAAAAGGTAGAGAGAGAATGTTGGTGAGAGAAAAAGGTAGAGAGAGAATGTTGGTGAGAGATGAAATGAAAGATGGAAAGAGAATGTTATTTAATGTTAGGGTATAAGGAGTGGTTAAACACTTTAAAGTGGCAAACCAAAAAACCGAACAATGAGAGCGCACCATGTCAATTAGGCAAAAGTGTTTAAACTTTGGTGAAAAATGTTGGCAATGGTTTAAACACTTGGTGAAGTGGTAAACTATTTTAAAAAAACTATGAATTTAAGATTTTCAACTCGATTCGAAATTCGAATTCAATATATACATATTTTTTAATACACACACATTTTGGGTCAAAGTATAATTACATCCATAAGTGATAAGTCTATAACTCACTCTACTAATTTCTAAATTCTAGCAACCAGCCTAACTTCTAAACTTTGGTTTTTGACATATTGATAGTTTATTAATATCGCATATTATTAAATTTTTATGTTAAAAATAATTAGTTTGTAGTAGTTTTAAAAATGAAAGTAAAATAACTTACTGAATTTGAATTTATTTCAATTTGAGTTTCAAATACGATCGAATCGAATAAATCAAATTTTAATCGAATATGAATTCAGGTTAAAAAAAATAAAAATTCGAATAATTTGAAAATTCGTTATTTGATTTGATGAACACCACTTGACATGTTTTTACTACCCAAACTGGGTCATTCAAGTATGGGTAGAAAAGGGCCCGGGCTTATTTTTTTATTCACATGATATGTAACACAACCCAAATCGAACGTTAATTATTAATCAACCATGACTCCATGATTATGAACATACTTTTTTAAAATCAATACCAAAGTACACAGTGTGACAACTTGAGAGCTCTATTATTTTCTCATTAATTGCCTGAAATATAAAATAAAACAAAAGGTTTTTCTGAAAGGAGAGTTGTATGTATTGGAAAACTAGAAAAGATCAGGCTTTCTGCTAATCTTTTGTTACTTTAACTGCCTTCATTCAGCATCTTTATTAAGTGTAAAACAAAAGCAACAAAACTTGGTTAAATTCAGAACCAGGATACACATGGGACCCCCAAACCAACTAAAGTGGTCCGTTATATTTTGTGTCTTGCTTAGAAGAGACCTCGCCTTTGAAGCTTAATGCACCTAGGCCGAAAGGCTTGCCCCCCTTTGCGCCTAGCGCCTACACCTACCTAAGTTAAAATAGGCAAAAATGGTTTTTCATGATCTACATAAGCAAAGATGGTATTTCCATGATCATCTATACCCAGATTTGAACCTATGACCTCTCCTTTAAGAGGTAACTAGCCTAAGATCCCGCGAGCTTCGCGGGTGGCTTAACACAAACATATAACATATACTAATATATGGAGGTCATGGGTTGGAATCTTTTGAACGCAAGAATGATTTTGCAGCATCTTCTCTTATCTGATCCTCAACATAAATAAGACCTGCAAGCACACCATCTATCCCGACATACACAACTGATTGATTTTTAAATTCTTCAGTTTCTATAAACGGATTCTCAGCAACTCCATGCCTGCATTATAGATTCGGTGTCTAATGACGACTGCAATTATATGCAAAGCTTCGTATAGCAGAGTGGTTACAGTTGCAACATAATAAGTACCTTCTAACCCATTCCAATGTACCGACAGAAACCATCTTCTTCCCACAAGAGGCTACGGCACCAGATCCAGGTTCTTCCATAAATGTTCCATCATCAGCCTGCATATAATCACCAACTTATGAACTGCTGACACTAACATAGTTAAAAGCGACGTAACTATGTTAGTCAATTATCTAAATGCAGTGAACTATATACACAAAATCATTCATAATTATTATAGGTAACCATCTCAATAGAATAGAGGTGCATTTTATTCAAACCTAACACGAAATAACAAATAGCAATGGTGTCTTGTTTACTGCAAAACGGAACAGAATGATGACTTCAAATGAGCAAGTTTATAAACTTTCATACTTCACTTAGATTTTTCCGTAAGATTATATGAGTTGGCCCTAAAACTCCATTTTTTGTAAATACCTTTACGTTAGAACATTTAGCAGCCCGGGCAGCTTCCAGAATAGCTTTCCCAATTGGATGAAGTGTGTTGGATTCTACTGCAGCAGCTAGCTTCAGTACATCGGTTTCAGACCATTTCTCATTTGAATTTAGCCTGCATCATAGTTACTTCCCCATTATCTCAATAGCATCTTATACATGGTTCAATTATATTCAAGTTTATAATATGTAGAAAACTTCTAAGTTCTGATGCAACAAAATATCATATAGGATCCTGATATATTTTTTTCCGTAAAGATACAGATCAATACTCACTCGAAATGCTCATCAGATGCATGAGAGCTGCAATGCTAATGACATGGCACTTCCTTGCTGAAAAGCGACCGGTAATATACGTGTACCAACAGTACTCCAAAACACAAATGTGGCAGCCGAAATTGCCATTACACCATACGTGAAGTGTCCAGCAACCTAGTCAAGCAACATACAACATTATTCATCAAGCAGAATCAAACAAGTAGTAACTTACTGTATATATATAAAGTTTTTATATGGTTAATACAGTTAGACACAATAAAAATTATCTTATCTTAATCAACACCAACGCCTCTAAACACAAGAATAATAAATATCAGCCAATGTTTAAACTCTGGATCTAGCAAATTGGAACAAAGAACATGATAACCGTGCTTGCTGGATTAACATAGCTGGTCCCTAAATCAGTCGGCTCTGTTGTTTGGGTTGCCAGATTCTCCATTTCCACCATTAAACAAACACTCAATGCTGCCTTTATGCACCGGGAGCTGCCACTTGTAGCCGGAAGCCTTTTGTCAGAATACGACCACTGATGCTACAATCGATCAATAATTACGATAATAAGGATTTCAAAATCTCATAAATATATGTGAATTACACTTATGCGATTGATTATCCAAACCACAAGCAAACCCATAAACAAACAGTTCATTTCAATAAAAAACGTATTATCCACAAGTTTCGGGTGCTTACTTCTCATCAAGAGCAAGAACACCCCCCCCCCCCACCATTCATCGTCATTGTAAGCAACAAAAAAGATCACTGAATGTAAGTAATTAGAAAATTAAAAGTTACTTGCAGTTTCGTAAAATAATCCATCACATGCATAAAGAAATTCAATTTAACTCTAAAATTGAATACACTTCTTAACCAATTCAAAACTAAAGGACCATGAAGAGAGCAAACCATATGGAAGGCACCAATTTCGTCGTGCTTCAATATAGCTTTGTGAGACGACCTGTAGATCCTAACCTAGTTGAACTCTCACCTATAAATAAGATAACAAACTTTTCATACACATCCCATATGCGTACTTTGCCGTCTATGGAATCGCTAATGAAATAATTACCATCCACATGATTAAACTCCACACACATCACTGCAAATTAAACATATCGTCATTATGTCATTATTTATTGAGACAAAAAAAATATTAGGGTTTATAATAACATCAAAAAAACACACAAAGTTATATTCAAATTAGAACAATGAAGTCCTAAAAACCACATATATAAAAACAATTAACGGACTAATCATGAGCAACAACATAACAATTGATACAAAAAATTTAGGGTTTTCTTATTACATCTACAAAATCACAAACAGAGATGGAATCCACTTACTGATGCTTCAGTTTCGAAGGATGATGAAGACAAAATCGATGTATGATGGAGTCGTATCAATGCTTCGCAATTAGAGAGGGATATCAAACATTCAGCTTCAAAAAACATAGATTAAAATTATATTTCACTTTCAACAAACAGATCTAGGGTTTAGTTCATAAATATTGTAACATATAAATCACGAAAACAACCTAAAGCATATCAAGTTAAGGATAATCAAATCAAGAAAATGATGGAAGAATCCCCGATTCACTATAAAACGAATCAGTATTACCAACATCAGTTAGATTCTTCATTGAAAATAATCCATGGATCCAAGTTTGATTTGAAGAGGATGTAGAGTGAAGCCAGAGAGAAACGGCTGAAAGAATGATTTAGGGTTTGAGTGGAGAATGATTTCAATTGATTGAGAGAATTGATTAGTTTCCAAAATTCAGGCGGTTTCAAAAACAAAAAAAAGCTTAGGAAGGAAGAAATATTGCCGCTCAAAGGAAAAAAAATGGAGAGGATGAGATGCCACGTGGCATCAACCAGCCTAAGCAAATACCAAGTGGCACTAAAATGTTTTGTTTTAATATACATAATAGATGACTTTACTAAATGAGCTAGCCTCACATTGGTGTAATAGAACTTTTTAATAGGTTTGCATATTTGAAAAAGTAAACACTATTGTAAATATATACATTTTTATAACTTTGATAATTTATCGCAATTTTTTTTTTGTTTTTAAATTATTTTTATGAGAAAAAAAAAGATAAATGGGAAATGAAGTAAGAAATATAAAAAAATTGTTACATGTCGTATGATTCATCTATTACATGGTTTTAAATTATTTTATAAGAAAAAAAAAAGATAAATGGGAAATGAAGTAAGAAACAAAAAAAAAAAGGTAAATTACTTTTTGAGTCTCTGTGTTTTATGGGTTTTAACTAGTTGAGTCCAAAAGTAAAAAGTTTAACGACCCGAGTTCCTATAAGCATTTCCTTTAACCATTTGAGTCCAAATTTCTAACACTGTTAGAATTTTTTGGTTAAGTATTGTTAAATGACCAAAATACCCTTATAATTAAAAGAGTAAACTGCCATTTTGGTCCCTGTGGTTTGGCCAGTTTTGCCACTTTAGTCCAAATCTCAAACTTATTACATCTGGGTCCCTGTGGTTTGCATTTTGTTGCCATTTTAGTCCAAAATCCAAAAAAACCTATTTTTTTTACTGTTGCAACCTCCTATTTTGTCCTGTAGTGCAGGGGCATTTTGGTCCATGTTAATTTATTATAACATTTCAGTAATTAGTAACCTCTATCTTCAAGAACATTATCAAACTTCATCATCAAAACCCAGAAAATCAAGAACATCATCAAACTTCATCATCAAAATCCAGAAAATCAAGAACATCATCTTTAAGAAAATCAAGAACCCAGAACAAAACCAGAAACCATCACAAAAATCAAAATACAGACAACAAATCAAAACAAAAACCGATTTGTAAAAAGAAACGAGGCTCAGATCTGTATCTTCAAGAACATAATCAAACATCATCATCAAACCCCAGAAAATCCAGAAATCCAGAAAATCAAGAACAGTTGTCCCTCTGTCTCTCTCAATACATATACATATATAACGGAGGGTTGTTGAAGATAATCAAAATCACTGGCGGAAAGAGGCGGCAACCACCCTCAGAAACCCTTGCTCCTCTCTGCCTCATAGAGTAAACTGCCATTTCGATCCAGATCTGCAGTGCCACCACCGTCACTCCACCCGCCACCGCCCCACCACCTGCCCTCTCGCTAAAACCATCCAAAAAAGACGCACAGCCGCCGGAGCTTCTGCTTCATTCTTTCACCACCACCACCGCCACCACCAATCTCTCTGATCTCTAACCCCCACAAACAATCAGATCAAAATATTTCTGATTTCGATTCAGATCTGAATCTCAAAGCTTTTCTCTCCAATACACACGAATGAGAGAGAAACATGAGAGAGAGAGAGAGGAACGCAGAGATAACGATGACGATGGTGGATCTGAGTTTCGGTAGGGACGACACCGGAGTGGTGCTCAGGTGGGACGATGATGATGATTTATTTGGGGATTATGTTGATCGATCTAGGTCTCAACTTAACTGATCGATTTAGAGAGAGAAGAGAGAGAGTCTGTTATGGTTTTATGATGATGATGATGATGGTTTATTTGGGGATGAAGTTAATTAAGAAAATGTAAAATGAAAAGCAAAATGACCAAAATGCCCCTGCACTACAGGACAAAATAGGAGGTTGCAACAGTCAAAAAAATAGGGTTTTTGGATTTTGGACTAAAATGGCAACAAAATGCAAACCACAGGGACCCAGATGTAATAAGTTTGAGATTTGGACTAAAGTGGCAAAACTGGCCAAACCACAGGGACCAAAATGGCAGTTTACTCTAATTAAAAATAAAAAAAAAATATTTGTCTCTATTATTTCTCTGTCTCTGTAAATTATCACATTCATCTCTCCCTCTCATCTCTTATCTTTCTTTCTCTCTCTAGACCACCATCAACACCACCACCGTCACCACCACAGCCACAACCACCTCCGTCTCCAACCACCATCTCAACCACAAACCTCCAGCACACTCTCTGTCTCTCTCTCTCTCTCTCTAAATTCTAAAACTGTAACCTCTCTCTCTTATATCGGATGTGTAAGTGAACTTCCAATAAACGAAACAGAGCGACTTTGCCCTAATATCTCAACACTCTGTCAACCACAAAAACACATATAACAGAGCATCACTCACTTTCACACATCTAATCACACATTAACTGCATCTGAATCACTAGACATTTTGAGAATATTCAAAGAATCATCAAAAACAGTAATCCTACTATGAGAATTTCAAATCGAAATCTAACAAACTACAGCCCTAAACGTCTCCAATTCCTTAAAATTCTAACAAATCACAGACAAAACTAAGCCCTGATTTAAAACCTGACAAGCAACTCAATCTCCACAAATTGAAAACTACACATACAGATTCCAAAGGACAAAAACACGATATAACAGAGCATCACTTACTTTAGAATTTAGAGAGAGAGACAGAGAGTGTGCAGGATACGGGCCACACATCATCAAAATTGTTCTCCTTAGCACACACCATCACCAACGCTGCTACTCGCACTCTGATTTCCACCCAAGTCAGAAGTACAATATGTCGATTCAAGCAAATTGATTCCCAAAATTGAGGGTTAGACGAGGGAGGATGGGGAATCGGTAGGTGTAATGGTGGATTTGCATCAACCTCTGCTACCCTCACCAACCATCGAACTAGTATCCATCTTGGATGAACAAGATGAAGAAATTGAAGAATATGATGATGAAATTGAGCGAAATGGGGATCGGATTTGTGTGACTTATTACCAGCGGTGGTGGGTGTTGTGGTGGTGACGGTGTAGTGGTGGTGGTGGTGACGGTGGAGGTGCAGCGGTGGTGGATGTTGTGGAGGTGCAGCAGCGGTGGTGGTGACGGTGTAGTGGTGGTGGTGACGGTGGAGGTGCAGTGGCGACGATGGTGTTGATGGTGTGGTGACGGTGGTGTTGATGGTGGAGGTGTGGTGGTGGGTTGGAGATGGTTTAGGTAAAGAGAGAGAGAGAGTTCTGGAGGTGTGGTGGTGTTTATGATCTGAAATATGATTTAGAGAACATATATATAATAATAAAATGGTTTTTTTAATTAAAAGGGTAATTTGATCATTTAATAAAAGTTAACAGAATAATTTTAACAGTGTTAGAAATTTGGACTCAAATGGTTAAAGAAAATGCACTCAGGTCATTAAACTTTTTGCTTTTGGACTCAACTAGTTAAAACCCATAAAACACAGGAACTCAAAAAGTAATTTATCCAAAAAAAAAAAATTGTTACATGTCGGACCTATATATGATTCATCTATTACATGGATCTAAAAACTCTAATTAAATAATTTTTTAATAACCATATGGGTCGGGCCAGACCCATTTTGCTGGGCTGCTACTATTATGTTGGGTTTGTGGCTGGATTTTAAAAAACAAAGAATTTTGATGCATATAAGACCATGTGTAGTGGTGAATAGAGATGGGCATTTTCGGGTATTTTTATAACCCGGAACCGGTTACAACCCGGAACCGGGTATGGGTACAAGTGAATGGAACCGGGTGGTTAGTGGAACCGGGTCCGGGTATAACCCGGGTACACGTCATTTTTTTTAGAACCGGTAGAACCGGGTTCGGGTACTATAAAACCGGGTCCGGGTACTGTGCAGAACCGGTTACGGGTACTGACCAGAACCGGTTCCTCTGCGTAATTCAGAAAAAGTGGCTGACGGATACTGTTGTAACCGGTTCCGTCTGAAAAAGCTGTTTTTTTTTTAAATTTTGACCGTTATAACCGGTTTTGAATTATAAAAATCGATTATTTCATCAAACTCTCAACACATTTCCAATTTTCATCTTCAATCACTCTTCTTTCCCATTTACATTCAAACAATCAAACCCGGAAGAACACTATGGCATCGGAAGAAGGAGTGGTTTTGATATTAGAAACCAAGCGTAACCCGGCTATTTGGAAAAATTTCGATTTGTGTTTGATGTCGGATAACCATGAGATGGCTCGTTGCAAGAATTGTGGTAAGTTCATGAAGGCGGCGGCAAACTCCACCCTCAAGAAGCATACCGACAAACATTGCCCGGTCACAAAGGCAAAAAAGGAAGAAAAGGGCGAAGGATCGGGTTCTTCTAATATGTAGTTTGGTGGATTTCTTTTTTTTTTTAGCTATGTTTGATGTCTTATGTTTTATGTGTGATGTTTGAAGTGTTTGATGTGTTATGTTTTAAGTGTTATGTTTGTTTTAAGTGTTATGTTTTAAGTGTTATGTTTTAAGAAGATGAGTTGTGAAAAAAATTAAAAAAAGTGTGATATTTATAGCATAACCGGTTCCAACGGTCATAACGGAACCGGTTCCAACGGTCATATTTGCATTTAATGAGTTAGCATATATCTAGGAACCGGGTACAACGGTCATATCCATATACGAATCGGTTACAACGGTAACATACCGGGTATACATAGGAACCGGGTACGGGGAGGAACCGGGTACGGGTATAAACCGGGTACGGATAGGAACCGGGTATGGTTGACTTTTTTTAGAAAAAATGGGAACCGGGTAGTACCCGTCGGGTTTTTTAAACCTGGGACCGGTTCCACTGAGCATCGGGTAGGAACCGGAACCGGGTCCGGGCCGGGTCCACTGGAATCGGGTTGGAACCGGGTTTTATGCCCATCTCTAGTGGTGAACAAATATAATGCCCCCACCATGGGACATTATCCGATACGTGGCATCCTAGTCAGCTTTGGGGCATTATAACAAAAGTGGCGTAGTGGGGCATTATGCCAATAACCCCCATTCAATCATTAAAAAAAAAAAAGGAAACAATGGTGATTGGCTGGTCAAATTATGAGCACATGCAAAAGTGGGGTTGTCTACTCCCATTGGCCACATACAAAACTATGTCAAAAAATGAAACTAAAGTTCAGCGTTTTCTTAAAAACGCCGGTGTGCATTTTTTTCAAATATAACGCCCGGAAACACCGGGTGTGGTGGGAGGGGGGGCGTTATCCGGCGTTTTTTTTTTTTTTTGAAAAATTTTTAAAAATCACGCCCCACTACGGGTGGTCTAATCATTTATGAACTGTTTTATATATGCACGGGTTTAACTTACAAATTGTCAAAACATATGGTTACTCATGTACAAATTGTTACACACAAATGTGTATGTGATTCATCTATTACATGGATCTAAAAACTCTAATTATTGGGTATCCTTGGTTTTGTCTGGTCAGATGTTGGGTAGGACCAATTGACCAAACCTCGGCCCGAAACCCGAAATACACATGTTATAAAGGCCAAGGACCGAAACCGCCTAGAGTACTACTGGGTTGGTCTTGATCCGGTCCAGGTCAGTTCCTCCGTTTAAATCGGTCATACGGTTTATTGCTCACCCCTAATTTGATTTGGGGTTTTGCAAAATTAGAAACATGTTCGCGATATGAGACTTAGTGTTATATTATACCTAAATGTTTAATTAATGACTGGTATCTACGGTGACTAGAGGTGGCAATCTTGACCCAAAGGCTTTCAATTGGGTTAGTTTGGGTTGCTTTTAAAATTATATGGGTTAGTTCGGGTAAAATATTTTAACTAAACGGGTCACGACGGGTCAATTGAAATTCCATCTTGTTATTTTCGTGTCAAAACGGGTCGAAAACTTTAAAGAAATGGGTCGATGTGGGTTAGCACCTTAAATAAACGGAACAAGTTTCGGATCAGAATGGGTTTTGACACGGGGCGGGTTTTGGATCGGAACGGGTGGGTTCGGATCGGGTTCGGGTCGACACGGGTTTCCGCACGGGACGGGTTTCGGATCGCAACGGGTTTTAGGCCGACACGAGTTTCTGCACGGGACGGGTTTTGGATCGCAACGGGATTTAGGCCGACACGAGTTTCCGCACGGGACGGGTTTCGGATCGCAACGGGTTTTAGACCAACACGAGTTTCCGCACGGGACGCGTTTCGGGTCGGGACGGGTTTCAGTTTGGTTTCGTTTTTTGTTTCGGTTTGGTCGGTTTTTCGGTTTCGTTTCGAATCGGTTTCAATATTTTCAGTTTTTTTTTGTTTCGTTTCGGTTTCGGTTTTTTGTTTTCGTTTGGTTGGTTTATTTGGTTTCATTTCGGTTGAGTTTTGATTTTTAGTTTCGTTTTAATCAGTTTTTTTTTTTTTTTGTGTTTCGTTTCGAATCGGTTTTGATCTTTTCAGTTTTTTGTTTCGTTTCAGTTCGGTGAGCCATAAACCGTTGTCTTCGGCTAGCGAGACTGCAACATTAGAATTGGCAAAGAGTCCAATGGTGCCAATGCCTAATGCTAGTCTTCTTGTTGGTTTTAATGTTTAGTCTACACTTTCATCCTGGGCCAAATTGGCGGCAGCCACATCTGTGCGAGGTGCTTTGTCACTGGAGGGTTTCGGGATGGCCAGAAAAGTGCTGAAAATTTGGTTCAAGTTTGTCGTTGGAGCCATGGTTGTTATGGTTATGGTGTTGAGTTGATAAAGAGTATTATGGGTTTTGATGTTTGATTTCGTTTTGATCCATTTTTTTGGTTTCGTTTCGGATTGCTTTCAATTTTGTCAGTATTTT
The DNA here is from genome assembly GCF_002127325.2 of Helianthus annuus. Taxonomy (NCBI): domain Eukaryota; kingdom Viridiplantae; phylum Streptophyta; class Magnoliopsida; order Asterales; family Asteraceae; genus Helianthus; species Helianthus annuus. Next base: position 6,363,633 of record NC_035447.2, on the reverse strand, counting down.
TATTTCATTTCGGATCGGTTTCGATCTTTTCAGTTTTTTTGTGTTTCGTTTCGGTTCGGTTTTTTTGTTTCTGTTTGGTCGTTTATTCGGTTTCGTTTTAGTTCGGTTTTGATTTTTTGTTTCGTTTTGATGTTTTTTTCGGTTTCGTTTCGGATCGGTTTCAATGCTTTCAGTTTTTTTGTTTCGTTTTAGTTTTTTGTTTCGTTTCAATCCTTTCAGTTTTCGGTTTTGTTTCGGATCGGTTTCAATCTCTCTTTTTTTTAAAGAAAGCAATTTTTAACCAACCCGACCCGAAACCCGTTATGACCCGGTCCCGTTTTAACCCTGACCCGTTCTGACCCGAACCCGCTTCGACCCGAACCAAAACAACCCTTTTTGTAATTGACCAGTTTTGACCCGAACCCGTTTTGACCCATGACCCGACCCGTTTGCCAGGTCTAACGGTGACAATAATGATTTACTATAGAAGCTTCCTTTTAGTTCTTGTGACAATAATGATTGATTATAGAAGCTTTCTTTTAGTTGTTGCAAAATTCCTTTTACACAACTCATAATGGCCTATTGGGCTATGGCTATGCCAGTCAAAGTACACCTATGCTGGCCCAACATAGCCTTTTATATACTTCTCTTCTACATAAAGCTGGCCCAACATAGCATCTTATATGGATTTCTCTTCTATACATAGCTGGCCCAACATTGCAATTTTGTGGACTTCTCTCCTGTATGAAGCTGGCCCAACATAGCATGTTATATGGATTTCTCTTCCATATAAAGCTAGCCTAACATAATGAACTTTTGTTCTATATAAAATACTAAAATCAGTATGGGCTATACCATTTAGGGAAGGGAAATTAAACAACTACACACAGCCACACAAGGCTCAAGCCCAGTCTTAAATCCAATATCTTTTATGGGTGAGAATATATTTTATTTCACATCGAAATAGAAGACAAACAGGAAATGAGCTACGCTGCTACCTCTTTTTATATTTACACAATATTGTTTATCTAGTTTATCGTATATAACAATCTAGGAATAGCAGTCATTGAATCGGTCGGTATAGTGGTCCATGGGTTAGATCACGTCATAAATATTTGAGTGAATTGCAAATTTTGTCCTTTATCTTTGTACCTATTTGCAGGCGCTGTCCTTTATGTTTAAATTTGACAAATTTTGTACTTAATGTTTTAAAATCTTGCACGTTATGTCCTTTAGGCCTAACCCAGTTAATTTTTTCTGTTAAATGAAGGGCAAGTTAGTCTTTTTATTTATTTATTAAGAAAACCATTTTAATAACTATATATATATATATATAAGAAACATCCTCTCTGTATACACCCCTCTCTCTCAACCTTCTCCACAGCCACCATCAACAACTGCACCGCACCACCAGCACCACACCACCACCGTACCAGAACAGCCACCGCACAAAAATCCATTTCAAAACCCCAACCCTATAAGAGATATGCAATCAACAATCGGCGGAGCGGTTACTCGGAATCGCTGAAAAAACTCCTACAAGCCAAAGACCTCAATGTGAACAGAATCATATGCCTGGACGATTCTTTCAGATCTGGATTGAAAAGCGGCGTATGATAACAAGTTGATCCGTTTGAAAAGTAGATATGGAAAAAGAGAAATAGAATTTAAGAAAAGAGAAAACGTGAACACTCCGATCCAGCGAGATAAGATTCTTGTGAGGAGGAAGGAGATGAATAGATAGGAAACGACGACGGTGCTTAATGAAAATATCCAGAATCTTTGCTCGATTCTTGGACAAAATCATCTAGGTTGAGATTAACAACTACCTTATTTCCGAAATCGGACTTTAGATGGGGTTCTTTCACAACCGTAGCCTCCCCCGGCGGTGGAAAAGAGTGCGATGCATTCCCATTGGCAGATTTGTTGCTGGATGTTGAAACAAGATGGGTGCTCCCTATGTGATTCCACGACTTTGAGTTCCAGGAGGAAGAAAATCAACCGAATTAAATGGGCTAAAACCCTGATTACTATTGTTTTCGATTATGATTCAATTCATATTATCTGTTGTTTTCTGAATATTTCAATAAAATAAATCCAGATTCAGATTTGAGATATTCATTGTCAATTAGCGGCACAAATTGTGTTATGAATCTGGAAGCTTATACATTGTTTCTGCTCTGTTTTAGATGAGATTTGGTGGGGAGTGTGGTGGCGGATGACCCAGATTCAGATTTGAGATATTCATTGTCAATTAGCGGCACAAATTGTGTTATGAATCTGGAAGCTTATACATTGTTTCTGCTCTGTTTTAGATGAGATTTGGTGGGGAGTGTGGTGGCGGATGACGGTAAGTGGTGACGGAAGAGGAGGGTAAAGGAAGAGGAGTAGGTTTAAGGGGGGTTGACTCCATTGGAATGTGTTTATATATAATATAATAAAAAATTCATTTTTTTTTAGTTATTTAAATTATTAAAATGGTTTTGGTAAATAAATAGGTAAAAAGACCAATTTGCCCTTCACTTAACAATTTAAATTAACTAAGTTAGGGTCAAAGGACATAACATGCAAGATTTTAAAACATTAAGTACAAAACTTGTCAAATTTAAAAATAAAGGACAGCGCCTGCAAATAGTTATAAAGATAAAGGACAAAATTTGCAATTCACTCTAAATATTTTTAAAATTAATATATCCATGACTAACGTGAAACAAAATAGAAACCACTTTTACTTTTATTTTCTTAAGATTTGCAATGTTAACAAAAAATAAAGCTTGAAATAAATTAGCTAGGAGCTTGAAGTATAATGAAATAAATCAACTACTATTGAACAAAAAGAAAAATAAATAATTTGATAAATTCAAATCGACCAACTCTCCGTTTGCTGGGTCAACAAGTCAATGTCATAATTGATCGACCCACATGAAGGTGGTTCAAAAGTACTTACGTAGCCAAGTTATGTAAGACTAAAGGGTATGGTTCGGCTCATCCTCACGGGGATGAGCCTCCACGTAAGCGCCACGTAGGCGGCTCGTGGGGGATGAGCCAAATGAAGGATGGAGGGGGATGGAGGATGGGGCCCCACCTCATTATTTTATAATTTCCTATGGTTTAATTTAATAACCCAAGTTAATAAAAACTTTATAAAATTTAAAAAACACAACATAAAACAACATAAATAATTTCATTTCATAACATAAAAAAATTACATTTCCTAAAAAAAAATACCGAAAATAAAAATAAAAAAATTACGTTTCCTAAAAAAAAATACCGAAAATAAAAATTAAAAAAAACCTACGACATTTGTTGAAGTTGAGACATTTGTGAGAAGGCGTTGGGTGTTTGTTGGAAACCCGAAAACGGAAATTGCGAAGCCCCCCACGAAGGATCCATAGTCGGAGTGTAAGCGGGACTCGAAAAAAAATTAGGTTGGTTCGGATTGGGATTATTCGGGTTGGGGTTGTTTGGGTTGGGGTTGTTTGGGTTGAATGGATTCATGATTGGGAGAGAATGGTATAAAAATTATGGAGTGTTTTTATAAAAAAAGGAAGAGAATTGGAGAAGAATGGGAGTAGAATGAGAGAGAATGGTATAAAAATGGATTAGATTGTGGTATTTATTTAAAATGAAAATGATTTTTTTTAATTAAAAATGCCGTTATCAAACGGCTAGTTTTCAAAGGAAATGGAGCGGCAACCCCGGCTGTGGGGTGCCGGGTTAGACGAGCCGAGCCCCAGGGGGGCGGTGTGGGGCTCCGGCGCCGGGCCTAGCCGGGCATCAGCCGGCCCCCATACCTTCTAGTCTAAGTAGTTCTCAATCCAACAGGCCAGTCCAATTCAATTACGAGGACACCAAAACGGAAGGTGACTCATTGAAAGAGTTAAGATATGTTGTATTTATTTTACATGTCTAATACTTGTCTCATATGATATTTTATAATTACAATTTTATGATTGATGAAAAATGAAAAATTATATTTCCAATTACATTAAGTATGTGAGCTTTGATAAAAGGACAATTGTGAAACATGATTCCTTACCCAACTAATAAAGAAAGCATAACTTCTTTAATAAAATTTTCCCTTTTTCCTTTTATTTTCCTCTTTAAAGTCATCAATGGTTTAAGTTTTAGACAACTTTTGTTGTTGAGACATCTATTTTACTATTTGATGCCTTTTCTTTTCATCATTAATAATGAAATTTATGATGATCATTGATTGGAATCCCTTTTTGGTAGTATTAGTTGTGATGTTGTATATATCCCTTTAATTTATTTTTATTTTGCTATTATGTTGTTAGTTCGAAAGGAAGTGATTTGACCTATGCAATAGTAAGCTTGTAAGTTGTAACACTCGTTTTTTTATTTTTTAAAACTGATAGTGTTTTTTAAATTGCATATCATTAAAAAGTGAAACCATATTGTTATACTTTGATCTTAATTCTACTTTAAACAATGATTACAAACATGAATCGTGTATCATTTGCATTTTGTTAAGAACATGTAGTGAGTAGCTAATTAATTTATTTTTCTCTAAAATCGCCTGATCGTAAAATTTAAAAACCTAAACAAATTCTAAAATCAGATACTGATCCCGAAGCCTATGGCATTATAGTCTAGTGACATCTTAGAGGTGAGATAAGCTAAGAGACCATTAGGTTCTGAGTTCAATTCCCACAATGATGGTTTTCTCAGATTTATTGGGTTTCCTCCTGAATTAGTGTATAAGCATTATTGCCTAGTGGAGACAAATATAATCGGGTTGTTCCGCTGGTGGCTCGATGATACTCCAGTGGTCCGTTAGCGATCCAAATTTGCCGTTAAAAAAAGACTTATCCCGAAATTTAAAAACCTAAACAACTTCAAATTATAAATCATGTACCGACCCTAAAATTTTAATTGTTCTTCGTAAGTTGTTACAAGTTAAAAATCGAATCAACACCAATAAAGCATTTTAACAATATCAATGATTACCATGGTATGTAGTGAACACATATATATTGTCTTGTGTATTTTTTTTTTTCTTAAGACATAAGTAATTTCATAACCTATTGTTTTCTCCATTTGATCAAATGTAAATAGTGTAGAAGATGTATATTCTCTATAGTTTTAATATACCTCTTACAATAACCTTGTCGGATATTGGTTAAGCTTTATCCAAAGTTGGACCAGTTAAAAAGACGAAAATGGCGACTTCGATAACCAACACATGCCCACTTTGACCGTAATCTAACATCAAGAATCATTTAAATATTAAATATTAAATATTGATCTTTACCTCATATTCTCCGCATACGACTGTCTTTTTGTCTCGTTTCTTTAATTTTATATGAAGAAAAAATCACATCTTTATATATTAATCCTATCATTTAAAAAAACATATATAGAAGATAGATTCTTGTAAAAGATGATTTTGTTTCTTGATAAATATTCAAGAAAAAGCACGACACGTGTGTTTCAGGGCGACGGTAAATGCGTCTCTTATATAAAAAAGTTGGTTTTTAAATGCATGGTTGTAATGGTGTGGACACACCATGATAGTCGCACAGTCCATTCATGCGTCAGGTATGGGTAACTAGAACGCATTGTTTCACATTATACTTATTGTTGTAGATGGTTTAAACACACCATTGCAATTCGTTTACTCACATCGTTGTTATTGTACGACTTAGACGCAATATTGTGGCTAGCCTTAGATACACTATTATAATCAGTACTACGTTAAGATAATAAAGTTATAGATTTTATAGTAATTTTTAATAATAATAATAATAATAATAATAATGATAATAATAATAATAATAATAATAATAATGTATATAAAAGTTGTTTTAGCTTAAATAATAATAAAGGTTGAATTGCTTTTTTTTTTTACTTTTAAGTCATCTGTTATTGACTACTAGTTACAAACTTTTACCACCTCGACTTTAACCAACCTTTGGAATAGTGAGATCTATTAGTAGGGGGTGTTTGGGTTAGCTTATTTTGGAGACTTATTGACTTATAAAAATAATAAGTTGTTTTTTGAGTGTTTGGATTATCTTATTTACAGCGTTTTTGTGTTGAAAAGTCATTTTTGAAAAGTCAGAATTTCTAACTTCTCACTTAGGGTGTAAGGAGTGGTTAAGACTGCGGGGTATGGTGGGGCTTGGGTTGGCCGTGGGTTGGGGCGGGTGATGACACGTCGAATGGGAGCCCCCCCCCCCTACTGCCTGGTACGTGTCCGCGGGGTATGGTGGGGCGTGGGTTGGGTGCACCGCGTGGCAGGGTGGTTTATAAAAAAAAATATATATACAAAATTTAAAAAAATCACACAAACATTTATAAAAAAAAAACATACAACTTCATTATTTATAAAATTACATAAACCTAAAAATTACAAAATAAGAAACCTAAAGCGTTAAATAAATTTCAAAAAGGTCCATCTTGTCGAACGCCTTTTTTTCCTTGCCGCGAAACTCTATGTTCGCCACCGCCACCCGGTCCTCGTGGCTTAACTCGCCCCCGGGAACGGCTTCATAGTAAGCCTTGAAACGGTCGAGCTTGGGACGTAGCTCGCGCCATTTATGTTGGCACGCGTTCATGTTGTGGCGGTCGTTACCGACGTTTAGTCGGTAGGCCGCGAAAGCTTCCGGCCAATATTTGGTTTGGCCCGGTGGCCGCCCCTTCATAGCGTCAACGACGCTTGTGACTAGGGCAAGTTCTTCGTGGTGGGTCCAGGATGCCATAGCGGGTTCGTGGGATGTTGGGTTTGTGGTGACCGGCTGGGGCAGCGGGTGGGTTTTGTCGAATTTTTGGGACCACGGTGGGGGTTGGGATGGACCACCCGGTTGGGGTTTGGGGGTATTTATAGAGGATGTTAGGGTTTGGGTGACCGGTTGGGGTGACCGCTTGGCCAAGCCAACGGTTTGAATTTAAAAATTCAAAACTTTTGGGATGGCCCGCTATGACGTGGCGGGTGAGCCAATGATATTCAGCCAACTAGGATGGCCAATCCGCCCCACGCCCGGCTTGAAACCCATGCCCCAAGGGCCACGCCGAAACCCATGCCCACCCGGGGTGGTGGCTTGGGCGTTTTCCCACTACCCACGCCCAAACTCCCGCCCCATACCCCGCAGTCTAAACACTTGAGAATGACAAACTAAAAAATCAACCAATCAGAGTGCACCACGTCAATCAGTGAAAAGTGTTTAAACTTTGCTGAAAAGTGTTGGCAATGGTTTAGATACTTGCTGAAGTGGTAAACTTTTAAAAAAAAGGAAAAGGGTGTGATTGGTTGAGAGATTGCATGGATCACACCACACACACCTATCTCTCTCTCCTTCCTCCCTTCACCGCAGCCCTCTCTCTCCTGAACACATCTCCCCGCGTCGGCAAAGGTACCCCGCCTGACCAAAGAAACCAAATCGGCAAAGGGTCGGCGGCGGTGTTTGCCGCGCCGCAAAACACTTTGCCGAGCCCACACCGAATACCCTTATGACTTATATAAGTTAATAAGTCATTTCCGAGAAGGAATCCCGGACACCCACTTAATGTTACTATATATGCTTAGAACAGAAAATCACATTTTATTTATTCCCATCTATATATTGGTGTTCTTTTTAAGTTTTAGCCGATATCGAAAACCGAACCCGGCCCGAGTAACTAACTTAACCAATTAATCTGAACCTGAGGGACAGTTAAACCCGAACTCGATATAGTTAATTTGGTCGGTTATTAGATAATACTTTCACCATTGAAAACCCGAGAACCGAAGAACTAACCCGATGAACACCCCTAATATTTATAATCAAATAAGGAGTAAACTGTTAAAATGGTCCCTAAGGTTTGCTCACTTTTGTCACTTTAGTTCAAAACTCAAACCTTTTAAATCTGGGTCCCAGTGGTTTCAATTTTGTTGTCATTTTAATCCAAAAGCAAAATCTAATTAGATTTTTTAGTTAACATCCAGTTTTTTTGTTTTTTCCCTCCATGTTAATGAAAGGCAAATTGGTCAGATTTTTTTAATTTGTTATAACAAAACGGTAAAAGACCATGATGCTCTTCATTAAAAGAGAGGAAAGATACAAAAAACTAGATGTTAACCGAAAAATCTGATTATATTTTGATTTTGAATGGAAATGGAAACAAAATTGAAATCACATGGACTCAGATTCAAAAGGTTTGAGTTATGAACCAAAACTCTGAGACCATTTTGGTAATTTACTCTCAAATAAGAAATGTTTTACAAATTGCTTCATAATTTTTACACGAAAATATCCTTATTATTTAGTCAAAGATCATATACACACAACTATGAACCATCTTTATAAACTATTGGTAATTTGCTCAAATATGTTTTATGAAAATATTTTTTTCTAAAGAAATTTAAAATGATAATTATTAATACATGTCTCATACACATAACAATAACATTATAATAGCATATTTTTTTACTAGTTTGAAGTTTGCAAAAACAGAATATAATAAATGAAAACATAACTTTAAGTATGACTTGTAAGTCACTTTACAAGACATAAAGTAAGTTTGTAAGATATATTATTTACCAGACTCTAAATCGTTTCATAAGTTATGACATTATAGAAATAAATTTTTAAAACCCCGAGTTAATATGTAATTTTTTTAACAAGAAAGTACGATGATAAGCACGTGACTAGTCTTTTAAGAACCGATTAAAGTATGTCGTAAGTTGTAACCCTCGGATTCATGTGGCACGTGAGGGTATCAGGGTCAGGGATATTGTGCCATTTAAACTTCTTTTATTTGAATTTTTATTTTGGTTTCATACTTACATTAATCCATGCCAATGATCTCTATATCAACTGGTGGGAAACTTATATTTCTCTTGTGAGATGCAGGTTTGACTTTCATTTAGTATAAAGTGAGTTATTGGTGGGCAGTGATAGGAGGTTCAGAAAAACCTGGGTTCGATCCTTGAGCCAAACGAGTTTTACCGGTAATTTTATCGTCGTGCCCATGGGCGGGTGAGTTAATAGGTTTTCCCCGGAATTGGTGGTGGACTCGGTTTACTCTCGGAGTACTCCGTTTGGTCCAGTGAGTGCCCCAAGAGTGCTCGGGATTGATTCCGTTTGCCGTTAAAAAATTTACATTAATCCATCATAAATTTATAACAAGATTTTATTTTCATTTAGAAAAAAATAACATATCTTATTAGCAAAATACTTTAATTTCAACATCCTAAATATAAAACCGTATCATTTAGTAATTTCGTCTCTCTCCGGTCCAGTGTTTTAAAAACCTGTTCAAACCGGCCGCTAGTATCGATTGAACCATCCGGTAGAACCGTTTAAAATGGCTGGTACACCTGGTGAAACCGTTTATGAGCCCAATTCAGTACGGTGTAAAAACCGGATTTTAAAACATTCCTCCCATCTATTTTATATCATACTATGTGGCATTCTGTAACACCCCAAAAACATAAACCCGTATATTATAAAGTTCAAAGAATAGATAAACAAGAGTTTACCAACTAGGAATTTAACCTAGTTAAATTCCAAGTCTTGAATTAATGCATGTTATGGTTAAAATAATTAAAACTAGAGAAAATCATAATTAAAGGGGCTAAACTTGTCAAAACTCAAAGATAAGTTACTAATAGTAACAAAATTAACCAAACCTCCCAAATTAGGGAGTCTGGTCGATCAAGAGAGGAAGGGGGCGACAGGGGTTCTCCAAAACCCTAAGTTTCACACCAAAATCTCTTCAATTGAAGCCCCAAATCAGTTCCAAATCAAGCTCTAATCACATATTAGTAAACACCTCGTTGTAAGGATCAAAAGGTATGTGAAATTCAGTAATTTTGTTACATCACAAATTCTAGGTTAATTGTGAAACATGAGAAATTCAGCTTGATTGTTGATGCATGGCTGAAATTAGAAGGAGTGTGAGGTTTAGGATCAAACCCTAGATGATTTCTTGACATTACCTTGTATGATACTTGTAGGGATTACTTAATCACCATTGTAGGTGATTAGAGAACCTTAAGAAACTTGTTTAATGCTGAAATTATAACTCTTGTTTTGCATAATCTGAAAATTTGGAAAGATAAGTTCTGAAAAGATAATGTCAAGATGCATGCAAAATTTCTAATATAGTGAAATTGGATGTTGAATTGTAAAGTCATGAACATGTTTATGAAGGTAGAAAAATCTGACCCACTAGGTGTTTGTAAAAATGCCTAAGTGGGGATTTAAATGTGAAATTTGGATAAAAACGCAGAATTTATAATGGTCCATAATGATGTGATTGTGGTCATAAAAAGGAGTTCTAAACATGTTATAAAAACTGAATTTTCTAGGCAAAGAGTCCGGTTCATCTAGCGGACAAGCCGGAGGGAGTTCACGAGGAAAAGACGCGCTCTAAAAGGTATGAAATTTACTGTTTCATTACATTATACATATCGTAGCTTTATGAGTTGGTTAAAGAGGAATGAAAGCATGATGACCGAGAATTTCCATTATGTCATGAATTTGGCTATTGCCCTAAACAAGTTATAAACATGAAGTCGAGCGTCCGTAAGGTGCTTATACTCCGCACCCAAACGGGTCAAACAAGTTTTGGGTAATAAACACGAAGCATGACATTATTATATTGTGCGAATAATACATGCGGTGTAGGCCGTGTAACGAACACCATAGACAAACTTATAAGCCTTGTTCTTTTTATAGATGCTAAGTTTTGGTTCGATGCATGATCATAGTACGAAAGATCAACTAGAAGTCTTGCAATTAGCGTGAATGTTAATTTCCGTAACATGCCCAATTAAGTTATAGTTGAGTATTGTGATAACCGATATACAAATACGAAGAACTAGTCCAGCCGTATAACGATTCATACGAAAGTATGCTGTTTCGACTCATAATGAACCAGCAAAAAAACTGCATTTTTAAACAAGGGAGTTATGTGCAGAGTCTACCGTAAATTACGGTAGTACCGTAATTTACGGTGACCTGCAATTCTTTTACGGTGGAAACCTACTGAGTTACGGTAGGTCCCAAATGTCCAGAAGTCACCGTAATTTACGGTGACACCGTAAATTACGGTGGGACCCTGTTTGATAAAAATTGTTTTGATCATTTTCTCGAATCAGTGTTCGGACCTGGTTCGAACACGTAATTTCCAAGAAGTGATAGTGCTAATGCTTGTTTAAAATGTTAGTTCTCAGGTACTCAAGTAAAGGATGAAGGTCAAGCAAGCGAGCCGAACCGAACACACAATCTTTTAGAACGCTTCCGCAATTATGACTTTTGTTTTAGATACTAAGTAAACTAATGGTAGTTACCGTCTTGTATGGGATTTTATAACAACAATACATGTATGTTGTAATATTTTGGGTTTATACTATGAAAGTTTTTGTAAAGTCGTCATTTTGGCGTTAAATGCAAGGTTTTTAGGTTGTTAAATTTGGTAATATAAACTGGGTCTTACACATTCTTCGTGTGATGATGGGTGACCTCGGTATATATACAAAATATAAAATATTGTTTACAATAATACTGATCAATTGAGAAAAGTTAAAAAAAAAATAAAGTTTTGAATTGCAGGCCTCTGTTATGAATTACATGCCTGAGTATGGGTGGTAAAAAAAATAGAAAAATATAGATATCGGCTCATACTGAAACCAAAAAAAATTATAAGAATGGATAACGGTACCGTTATTGATGTTGTTAGAGCGATATCGGTTCGGTTTGTTACGTTACCGGTACTCGATAAGAAAATTTATTTGAAATGGTTTTATTACACATAAGTTGTGTGACATAACCCAAAAGATAAAGTCATATTTTACTTCAATTGCAAACTGTAAAAAAACAAATACAACTTTGTTGACGGGATTTAGACATAAATACGAGTGCATTGGCTTTTAAGTCCAATGACCGACAAAAATCTTAGCATGTTTGCTCTAAATCAATTTTATAGTTATATCCACATACATATACTCAAAAATAATAATTACTATACGGCACTGTAACAGTATGAAGAATAATCAAGAGCACAGTAGGCAATAAATCATATAGATGCTTATGTACCAACGCGATCTCAGAGTGGTAGGGATGCTAACGAGGTGTCGACGTTAGTGTGGACTAGGAAAAACATCATGTCAATGGTCTTGCACGTTGCAAACAATGAAAAACTTGTAGGGTAAGGTGCATTTAGGTTGATGGATATATACACAATCCACCAAATTAGGTAAAGGGCATTGTGGACCTATTCAAGATCATTAAAATTCAATATATTGGGACCCATTGTCCTTTATATATTCCTTCAAGATCAAAAAGAAACATCCCCAAAAGACTAACCAATGTCACCTACCTTCAAATACAAGTTAGTGTCTTAAAAGAAAACACATCATAGAAACTTTAGTCATATTAATATATACCCTTAGATGTAATAGAAACTTTAGTCATATTAATATATACACTTGGATGTAAAAAAATTGTCACCTCAGGGTTATAAACACATTGTTTGAACCTCCATTACTATAACTAGAGGCGTAAACAAGTTGTGCTGAGACCCGAGCTCGACTATACTTGAGCTCGACTCATCTAACATTCAAGAGTTTGAGCTCGAGATTGGCTCGTGATTAGTTTTTCAAGCTTGAGCTCAGTTTGAGGTTCAACTAGTTTATTTTTTATTACTTAAATAAATATATACATTTATTACTACTTATTTATACATTTTAATTATAATTTTTATATACAACATAAAATTGATTAATCGGTTATTTTTATCGTAATTTTACACATAATAATAATAATTACTATATTAATATATTTTTATAAAAATTGTTATATTAGTCAGATCGTTTGGGCATGCGAGCCAACTCGAATTTAATAAGCGAAGCTTAGGTTCATTTAAGCTTAGCTTTATTCGAGTTTTAGGAAGGTGATCTCAAGTATCACAAATCACGAGTGCTTTGACTCGTTTACACCCCTACATCTATCATCTATCATCAATACAACCCTAAAAAATGTCACTCGCGGAAAAACACGAGATCATGACTTCTAATTACCAACACATTGATACAACTCTAAGTTCACCTTTTAATTACCAACACATTGATACAACTCTACATTCACCAGAACAGTATACAACACAAGATCACAAGACTTCAATCACTAAACCATCGATACAACTCTAAACAAAGGTCACCCGAACATGAGATAAAGATGAACACAGGATCAATCAGATAATTGTGGAAGTGGTCATTTCTTTTGAGTGTCTTGATAGTCATCTAACTTGGCCATAAGATACATGAACATTTAATCGTGTATTGATGTCACGTTGAATAAATTGAGGGATAGAACTATAACAACCAAAATGATTTTTTTCGTGATTTTGTCATAGATCAGAACTTTCATCACCAGCCCATCAATACAACTCTAAAAAACATGTTACCAAACATTAAGAAACCAAAGATCAAAACTTAACCGCCACGCTTCGATACAACTATAAAGAACTGTCACCCCGACATAAAAAAAAAAAAAAAAAAAAAAAAAAAGATCTAGTCACCTACCAATCCGATAGGACTCTAAAAACCCGTCACACAAACATTTAATGAGAAAGATCGAAACTTTTAACCACTTACGTTTCGATACAACTCTAAAAACCCAGCACCCTGACATTAAAATAACGAAAGATCAAAACTTTGAACACCTACCCTTCGATACAACTCTAAAAGCCTGTCACCCGGACATTAAGATGACAAGAGATCGAAATTTTAATCACATACCGTTCGATACAACTCTAAAAACCCATCCCCCGGACATTAAAATAGCGAAAGATCGAAACTTTGATCACCTACCCATCACCCGGAAATTAAAATAATGAAAGGTCGAAACTTTAATCACATACCCTTCGGTACGACTCTAAAACCTATCACCCAGACCAATTAAATAACGAAAGATCAAAACTTTAATAACCTATCCTTCGATACAACTCTAAAAACCCGTAACCCATATCAAAAATTAAAACCCGTCACCCAGAACATACAAATCACAAGATTTTCGACACTCGCCATAACTACAACTATGATCTAGCATCAAATTGTGCTAGAAACTAAGATAAACAAACGAAAACAACTTTTTTACAAAGTAGAAAAATAAGAAAAGAAACCAGGGGAATCAGGTGGATGCAGGATATACAACAAACCACAGAATATTCAATTATATGTTTATTTATACTTTCAATTATTATAAAAAGCAGTTAGCAAAGATGGACCCTTACAGCAAAAAACACCAAGGGGACTTCAGTCTACCCATCTTATCTTTTTAGACTATATAGGTTTCTCTCTTTTTTTTTCTTTCTTTCTTTCTTTCTTTTTGTACTATTTCCTGGTGCCAAGATGACCCAAAAAAAAAAAAAAAAAAAAAAAACAACAAAAAAAGGAAAATAGTCAAAATACCAAAACCTTAGGGGTCCAAGTCAATCTAAATCCCAATTTATCCAAATCATTTTAGTGATTTGGGTTCCATTTTCAAGATTTTAGCCAAGAAAATCAAGAACCACAAACTGGAAACTGGATTTGGAGTGAATTTAGACCAACTGAACCCTACCACCATTATCATTTGCCTTCGATCACAGAAGCTAGACCGCTAACAACTTTACTTCCGATCTTTGGTACCTTTGGTTTGATCTCTAACGGCTCAAACTGTTTCACAGCCTCCTCGGTACCTCCCACGGCTTCAAACTCATCATTCAAAACCGGGTCTTTCGGTTCTAGAATCGGGTTGGATTTGCTTGCGGTTTCAGTGAACGATTGGTTATGGTTATTCTTATCGTCAGTCGGATTGTTGACCAATCGGTTGCAAGGTGAGAGCCATTTAGCTTTGACATAATCGGCTCTACGCCATGGGGGAAGAGGCATTCCTTTCTTCTTCAAGCTCTGTTTTGCAGCGTCAGAAACTACGTTGATGATGTTCTGGAGACGTTCGGGTTTACCCACGAATATATGAGGAAGTATTTGAAGAACTGCTCTGTAGCTTTTCGTGGATCTTGCAATTTCAAACTCTGATCTGAAATCTATGTCCACAATCACTCTATCCCCTTCTAGCATAGCATCAATATACTCATATTCCCCTGTTCATATACAATCCCCAAAATATTATTACATATTACATAAATTCGACGAAATCAAACCAATTCAATCAGTAATGGGAGCAAGAAATGTTCATTAAACTATAACAGCAATCAAATAACATCATTAATACAAAATTTAATGAAATCAACTAAACTAATTGTGAACAGTGAGTAACTGAAGCCATAAATGTTATAAAGTAAAGTAATTTCCTCAAAATTATAACTTAATCAAACATTTAAACTACCATTTTATAAATTTCATACAAAGAAACAATAAAATTTGGGGAAAATCTGTCTTACCAGCAGGATAAGTAGAAGTTTTCTCCCACCGGGATTTACAGATAGAAACAGAGTATCCGGCAGCCAAGAGCCCATCGGTAACAATCTTTCTGCTAATTTCATCTTTCTTCTTGCAGATCTTGTTCTTATCCACAATTTTAGCAACATCCGCCAATAAATTCCTCTCAAACACCGTCTCACAAGCCACCAAACTCTGTATAAAATGTTCAAAATCAACGTTTTAGGGTTCCAATTTCCAAACCGTACAATTTCATAAGATACTTAATAATATTATTATTTATCACCTTAAGAGGGTCACATGCATCTGTGGATGAACTAATAGAGTTTCCGAAACAATTAAACGAGTCAAGTTCATCTTCAGAGCCATCGGAACTGCACTCGCCGGTGCCGGAATTACACCGGCGATGATTGCACCGACCACACTTGTTCAAACAAACAGACTGTTTCTCTTTCTCGGTACTTTCCTCTATGAAATTCTGAACCATTTTGTCCAAACAAACAGAGCTCGGCTCGAATTCGTCTACAACATCCTTGCCGCATTGCGTTTCGCCGGCGCCGGACCTGTCCGCAACCGCCGATGACCTCAAAAAGCTCGAGAAATCAAACAAACGTCTCAACCGAGACTTCTGCACTGTCTTCACCGACTCGAAACACTCAGGCGATGAACAATCGACCGGTTGTATCTTCATCCTCAACGGCATAACAAAAACCTCTCCGATTATCACTTAATTTGAAGTTTTGAACAAACGAAACCCTAGAAAACCTAAAAACCCTAATTTTCAAAATCAACAACACTAGTACAAAATCAAATTACGGAATCTAAACGGCTGTAATAGTAAAAACACAGCACACGAACTAGTATATCATCAAATCACGCGAAATCAATCGGCTCAAAACCCTAAAACTCTGATAAAATCAAAAAAACATGAAAAATTATGTATTTATCTTCGAATTAGCCGGATTAACATACTCTTTGTGTTCATTTAACATCGATTTGTATGATAATTGATGAAATAACTTCTAATTTCTGCTAATTTTGTTCGATTTCGCTAGGGTTTTAGGTTAGGTGAGAACGGCATCTACGAAGATTAACACATCACGGAGACGAACGGCGGACGGAAAAGTCATCTCCGGCGAAATCATTACACAATTTTACAGTCAGATTATCGCCGGCGACGGCGTACGGTGATCGGAAAAGTTTTCTGGTTGTTGAGTTTTTTGAGTGGTGTTTGGTGTTAACAGAGAAAGCTGAGAGTTTGTATATATAAGGTGTTTTATCTGTTCTGCTGACGTGGATATAATTTTGCCTACGTGGATATTGTTTGCTGACGTGGATATTGCTTTGACAGTCATTTTTCTGATTATGCTCTGCAGATAAACGTCCGTTACAAATCATAGATGTTGCCATAGGTTGCCACGTCGCATTCAATGTGAAAAGACGGGTTTGCCCTTTACCTTTTAATAATTGACACCAAGCTAAGTTAAATTCTGTACTCATCAAAAATACAAAATCCGGAAATAGTTAAGTCTATCTCTAATAAAAATGGATAAAAATAAAGGAAATTTTACACATCAGATTTTATATAAATCTTTCAAATCATGCAAACATCTTTTGTAAATCTTTTAATTACTATATTATCATCAATTATTTTTCAGAGTCAGGTTTCTGCGTAAAGTGTGTTTTTCCTATAAAGTGTAGGAAGCGATCTTGGTCATTAGATTTATGTGTTTAATGGCTGATATCAGGTTGGTGGCAATTTTTGTAATATTTGTGTGACATTAATTAGTTGTTATAATAGGTTAGGGTGGCATCCTCCCCTTCGCCTTAGAGCTTTCTTCGTTCTTTCCCTACTTCTTTGATCCTTGTTCGAGTTTAGGACATTCTGACTTAACATGCCCCTTTTGGAAACAATTGAAACAGGTCTTCGGGTTGCTAGGGCACTTGTAGGACGTATGCCAAAAATAATTTTCACACCCCTAAGAGCCGCGCTATGGCCAAAGCGGAGCGCTTAGGTCGACAAAAGTTGATACGAGGTTTGACTGACTGACTGACATGCAGAGACATAAAGGTGATACGAGGTTTCAGTTGTCCCGTGAACCCTAAGCGCCGCGCTTTGGCCATAGCGCGGCGCTTCGACCCCAAATGCTCACTTTAAATCC
Source organism: Helianthus annuus (assembly GCF_002127325.2). Taxonomy (NCBI): domain Eukaryota; kingdom Viridiplantae; phylum Streptophyta; class Magnoliopsida; order Asterales; family Asteraceae; genus Helianthus; species Helianthus annuus. Next base: position 6,346,101 of record NC_035447.2, on the reverse strand, counting down.
CTGCTCAGACTCGACATTCATCATTCGATTTGTTTTTTGTCGATTTTCTTTGCTCTATTAGTTACATGTTTTGAAAAAACGATGTCGTGGTTAAGCAACTATCTTTTCGGTCAATATTCTGACGAGTCAGTTGTTCCTGATTCTTATGAGGGGACCGCTATTTCTGACTCGTTTGAGAAACCGGTGTCGTCCAACTTGAGGGAGACAGAGGTTGTATCTGGCATTCGTTATCGTGATAACACGGTGAAGCTGGATTTGAATACCCCTGTGGAGGACCCTTACGCACAACAAGGTTATTCGAATTTCGGTTACGTTGGCGAGTATAGCTTTGTACAGCAGGAGTGTTATCCAAACGACAGTTACGGTTGTCAACAGAGCTTACAAGGTTATTCGAATTTCGGTTACGGTGGCGAGCAACGCTTTGTACAGCAGGAGTGTTATCCAAACCAGAGTTACGGTTGTGAACAGAGCTTTGAACATCAAGTCTATTCGAACCTCGGTGACGATGGTGAGCCGGAGGATGTGTCTGTTGACGAGGAAGGTTGTTACCCGGTTACATTTTCGATTGATACAACGCAGACCTTTTCGTCACGTAAAGAGTTGGTGCGTTGGGTACAAGACACGGCAAAAGACAATGGTTACCTCATTGTGACTAAGAGGTCGAATAAAAGAGGAGAGAATTACAAGATTTGGTTTCAATGTACTTTTGGTGGGGAGCATAAGAGTATAGCTACACAGAGGAAAACGGGTAGCAAGAAAATAGGCTGCCCGTTCAAGATGATCGGGTTTTCGGAATCATCCGGAAGTGTTTGGAGGATCGAATTGACGAAGGCGAAGCATAACCACACTCCTATTGAAAACTTCGAGGGTCACGCGTATGCGAGAAGGCTTTCTTCGGAGGACAAAAACCTGGTTAAGGAGTTGGCAGAGCAAGATATTCCCAACCAAAGTATCTGGCGAACGCTGACAAAAAACAATCCGGCTAGAAAGCTTATTCCGAAAGATATACACAACGCTGTTCAGAAGATCAACGCCGAAAGAAATGTCGGTAAGTCACCGATGCAAAAACTTGAAAACATTCTTATCGAAAAAAATTACACTTGTTACATGCGCACGAATGAGATATCGAACGAAGTTGAAGACGTCTTCTTTGTTCACGAAAAATCATTCACTATGTGGTGTGCCTTCCCGCATGTGCTAATGATTGACGCCACCTACAAAACGAACATGTACAACCTGCCATTTGTTCAGGTCGTAGGCATGACGTCGACAAACAAATCGTTTACGGCTGCTTGTGCGGTAATTTCCGCTGAGAAGTCAGAGAACTACCTGTGGGTGTTGCAGAGGATCAAGTCTATGCTGGCAGGATGTATGGAACCGCGCGTGATTTTAACAGACAGGGATTTTGCGCTAATGAACGCGTGTGAACAAGTTTTTCCAAAAGCGCATAAGTATCTTTGTCGGTTCCATATTCAACAAAATATTAATAAGAACAGCAAGAAGAAATTCTCTGACAAGGAGTGGAAAGAATTCGTACGTACATTTTGGACATTGTGCGAGTCTACGACCGAGGAAATATACAGGTATAACTTGGAAAACCTTGAAGCACAGCTGAAAGAAGATGACCGTGAACGTGAGTATTTCTTACATAACTATGTTCAAATTTTATATAATAACAAAAACTGACTATTTACATTTTTTAATTTTAGAGGTTTTTGATTATTTGAAGAAATCCTCGTTGGATCCGTACCGTGAAAAGTTTGTATCTTGCTGGATTAACAAAACTATCAACTTTCACCAAACTACGACCAACAGGGTTGAGGGCATGCATGCAACATTAAAAAGTCACTTTCCAAGTCATCGCAACACACTGGATAAACTTGTACTGTATGTTGATCATGTTGTTGATAGACAATACGCCGAGATTAGAAGTAGCTTTGAAACAAGCCTCCGAAAAGTGATGACGCACCACAAGAATCAGCCCATGCTTGCATATATTCTCAGAAAGGTTTCAATATATGCGATTGAGCTTTTGAGTATGGAACTAAACCGTAAGGAAGACGGGTTGAGAGCCTACGGTGCAAGTTGTGGTTGCCAACTTTTTACTAGCTGTGGTTTGCCATGTGTCTATCGTTTGGAAAAGATGGAAAATAACGGTAATTAATATACTATAATTGACCTTTCTCGGTATGATTTTGCCACCTAATTTGTTTTCATCCACAGGTCAGCAAATCCGGATCACACACATAGACGTGTTCTGGAAGAAGCTTGACTTCAAGCCTGCAAGGAATAACATAGAGGATATCGATGTAGACGCGGAATTTGAAAAATTGAAACAACAGATCGATCCAACACCCCCTCAAGTGAAAAGGAGCTTCTTTGAAAAGTTTCAGCAAATCCTCAATCCAAGGAACAATAACAAAAAACCTCCTACTGTTCTGAAGAAAACTCGTGGTCGCCCAACATTGAAAACGCAGGAAGAAAGAAAGGCTGAAACCGCTAGAAAAAGCTCTTACATTCCGTCAGAAGAAACTTGGGTCGAGGCCTCAGACGATCTTCCCCGTCACAGCTCGTACATATCACCCGAAGATTCTAGAAGAGAAAATAATACCAAACCGCTCAACCTACACCCTGATTTCCCGATGATCAAGCTCGGTCCTAAGACAGATATAGCGATCCGCAACTACGCATCTCAGATTCCCAAAGTGATCCATCCATACATCGTTAGAATAAAGGACATGAAACCAGATGGTCATTGTGGGTTTCGATCGGTGGCTGTTGGGTTAGGAGTGAAACAAAATTCATATTTGATGATCCGGAAACAACTTCTAAAGGAGTTACGTATGAACGAATCGCTTTGGAGGCAGGTTTTCGATCCGGAAAACATAGGACATTATGATGCGCTGGTTACACGGATCGATTTCAAGGGGGTGGGACGAGCAGGTATCGAAAATTACATGACGATGCCTGAGATGGGGTTTCTTATTGCCCAACGATACGGTGTGATTGTTCACACCTTCGACATTCGTGGGAGCGATACAATTTTCCCTCTGCTGGGCGGGCCAAACGAAGCTGAGCAACCTCCCCTGGTGGTTGCGGTTGTGTTCGTCGACAATGGGCATTTCATACATGTAGAGCTTGGAGGTTGTTATCCAATGCCTCCCCCAAACCTACTTTGGAGAGCGAACAGAACAGAGCGCGCAACAGCCTGGCACACATTATACATGGATCAGATTAACGCATACGAAATGCTTACGTATTGTTCCCCCTGACCTTAATGTAACCCCATATGTTCACGATGTATCTTAAATGTGTTTAATAATAATCACGTTTGTGTTTGTTCAATATATGCGTTACATCACGTTTAAACCGAATGTCACCGACACGACCCAATCAGATTCAATACGCACTTGTACGACCCAAAATGACAATATACATCATAATACTACAATTAGTGAAAAGTACGTCATGTTCATGTACGGTAGGCGGCTGATACACATAACACTTCTCACAGGAGTACTTGTGCTTTCAAACCAAAATGATACGAAATAACGGAATAAGACATCACACGTAACCGATTTGATCCGGAACTTGCAGTATAGTCCATATATATTAAAAAATGATGTATAATGGAAAAAACGTAAAATTTAGACTATTAATCGACGCGTTTGTGAATTAAAAACAATTTTAAAAAATTTAAAAAAGGCCCAAAGCGCCCCGCTTTGGCCATAACGCTTCATTTTGGACACCAAAGCGCCGCGCTATGGCCATAGCGGGGCGCTTAGGTCCGTCGTTATACACTGAAGCGGGGCAGCTTCTCCCCCACTTCACCCAAAACCAAAAAACACACACATAAGGTGCGATTTCACACACTAGAGCTGGATTTCGATTTTTTCAAGCTTTCAACCGCTAAAAGGTAAGATCGAACACCCTTAATCGTTTCGGTATAACCTACATGTTGATTATTGTGTTGATTGGGGCCGGTTGCACAGATTCGGGGCTGGTTCTGTTCTTCAAAATGAAGAACCAAAGCACCGCGCCGAGGCCATAGCGCGGCGCTTTGGTTCATGTTTATTTATTTTTTATTTGTTATTAGTTTAATTATTATTATCTGTTTAATATTATTTGTTTATTAATATTTGTTTAATATTATTATTTGGTTAATATTATTTGTTTATTTAATATTATTATTTGTTTATTTAATATTATTGTTTGTTTATTTAATATTATTATTTGTTTATTTAATATGATTATTTGTTTAATATTATTTGTTTATTTAATATTATTATTTGTTTATTTAATATTATTATTTGTTTATTTAATGTCATTATTTGTTTAATATTATTTGTTTATTTAATATTATTATTTGTTTATTTAATATTATTATTTGTTTAATATTATTTGTTTATTTAATATTATCTTTTCAACGTGCAGGGATGGATTCCTCCGATGACGAGATTGAGCATATGGAGGCTGAGGGAGAGGTGGGGGACGAGGGAGAGCCGGCATGTCCGTACCTGCAGTTTCCGCAGGGGTCACGGGCGAGGGGGAGATGCGCTAGGTTGCGCACCATAGAGATTGGGGAGCATGTAGGGATAGACTGGGAGTTGCTGACTACCTTGGGAGAGGTCGAGCGGGCGCGTGATATAGTTGGACTAGATACTCCTTGGTCGCGCCTATTTAAGTTAGCGATGGAGGACTCGTACCCTGAGCTTACGGTCGAGTTTCTTTCTACGTTTACATACGCGCCGCATCCGGCGGATTACGTGGAGGACCCGGATTTTCCAGTCCACGAGGTTACATTCCGTCTCGCTGGTCAGGAGTTTCAGATGAGTGTGCGGGAGTTTGCTGTCGTTACAGGTTTGTACACAGAGCCTGAGCTTGATACTGATTTATATACGCAGACGGTTACGATGATGGACAGGCAGACGCTTATCAGTTTCTAGAGGACCATTTCCAGGGCTCCCTTTGGGAAATCCTGGCAAAAGGCCACCACCATTAGAGACCCCTTGTACCGATACCTGCACCATGTTATCGCGTCAACTATCGTGCCGCGGGGTTCCAGCAAGGAGAAGGTCAACCTCAGTGACCTTTTCTTTCTATACTGCCTACTACGCCGCCAGCCCTGCGATCTAGCAGCCAGCCTGGCAGATTACTTTTCTACAGCATACCACCGGCAGCTCCGCGGGCAGCTGTACACTGGCTCATACATCACCGCCATTGCACGCTCGCTAGGGATCGTGCCCGAGCATGATCCGCTGCTGTCTGATCCGGTCCCGTCATCCAGGTTGGGCCGCGCGTTAGTATCTAGCATGCAGATCACCCGTACCTTTGATGTCGGTCTGAGGTTCAGGGGTGCTGACGTGCTGATTTGGCAGCCGGAGGTATTGCCGGAGGTCATCCCGGTTGTTATTGAGGTGAGGCCTGGAGTGTTAGCCCCTCCTGATGTTCAGCAGGCCGCTCGGCAGGCTCAGCTACAGGCTTTGGGCATCGATCAGCCTCAGGCTCAGCCTCAGGCTCAGCCTCAGGATCCGGCTCAGGAGGAGCATGTCGAGGAGATCCCGTTACCACCAGTTCAGCCAGCTCCTGAGCCGCCACAGTACCCGCAGCACGTTTACGCTGACCTGCCTCCGGCAGCGCGTGAGGTGGCTCGGGACTTCGACCGGCGCCTCAGACGTCAGGGCGCACGCATTGACTGGATCGTCCAGACGCTCGTTGATCTACGAGAGCTCGCTGCGTTGCCTCCACTTCCCCTCCCACCGTCCCCACCGCACGAGGATTAGTACATTACTTTGTTTGTTTAGTGTTTTGTTATGTATTATGTACTCAGTTGTACCTTTTTGTTGTGTATTGTATGTACAAACTGATATATATATATATACATATATATTGCAGTTAATCTTCTATTTACATCACGTTGGTTCTGGATTGTTTACATTTAATTCTTATGGCTTTCTGTACATTTTATTTAACGTGTTCGTTTAATTTAACAAAATAAACAACGTTAAGAAGTTATATTATACACATTCTATAAAAATAATGACGTAATGACGTAATTATAAAACAACTATGAATTATATGTAATAAAACTAAAATAAAAATTTTTCCTCCAAAAATCTCTATCAAACTAATTCAAACAAAAATCCCTACCAAACTAACCCACATCAACCCAAATCCAATCTGTTTAAAAAAACATCCAAAGCGCCCCGCTTTGGCCATAGCGTGGCGCTTTGGATGTGCAAAAAGACAAAAGGCGTGTGCGAATAGACCAGGCCTTTAATAATTGACACCAAGCTAAGTTAAATTCTGTACTCATAAAAATACAAAATCCAGAAATAGTTAAGTCTATCTCTAATAAAAATGGATAAAAATAAAGGAAATTTTACACATCAGATTTTATATAAATCTTTCAAATCATGCAAACATCTTTTGCAAATCTTTTAATTACTATATTATCATCAATTATTTTTCAGAGTCGGGTTTCTGTGTAAAGTGTGTTTTTCCTATAAAGTGTAGGAAGCGATCTTGGTCATTGGATTTATGTGTTTAATGGCTGATATCAGGTTGGTGGCAATTTTTGTAATATTTGTGTGACATTAATTAATTGTTATAATAGGTTAGGGTGGCATCCTCCCCTTCGCCTTAGAGCTTTCTTCGATCTTTCCCTCCTTCTTTGATACTTGTTGGAGTTTAGGACATTCTGACTTAACATGCCCCTTTTGGAAACAATTGAAACAGGTCTTCGGGTTGCTAGGGCACTTGTAGGACGTATGCCCTTCTTCCCCGCATTTATAGCATCCTTTCTTACCCAAAAGGCATTCCCTAGTATGAAGTTTCCCACATGTCTTACACGGAGAGATACCACCCTTTGCCTTGTCCTTCTTTCCATGGTCTTGAAACTTTGCTTTCTTGGACGGACTAGAACTTGTCCCATTTTCATTCGATCTCTTTTCACCTTGTTCTTCTTGTCTTTTAATCTCGATTTCTCATCCCGTGCTAAATTGATAAGCTCGTCAAGGGTTTCACATGTCGAGGGAGTGATGAACTCCCTAAATTCCGCCTTTAATACGCCGTAAAAGCGATTGGTCTTCATTCTTTCAGTCTTCACAAAATCCCCACGGAACTTCATCTTATCCATGAAAGTATTTGATATTTCATTTATTGACTCGTTTTTCTGTCGAAGGCGTAAGAAATCCTCCTGAATCTTATCAATAGCTGACTGAGGACAATGGTATCTCATAAAGGGCTCCTTAAACTCTTGCCAAGTCATCTCACTTATTTCCTTGCTATGCGCATCCCACCAATCTTTCGCCTGAAGAGTGAGTTGGCCAGTAACGAACATTACCTGATCTTCCTTATCACTCCGACTTCGTATAAATACCGCTTCTATATTTGAAATCCATCTTTGGCATACGATCGGGTCGATTTTACCATCATATGTTGCGGGATTGCACGCCATGAAGTCTTTATACGTGCACCGTCGTTCTTTGCTTTTACTTTTAGATCCCTCAATCGGTTCTTTCAATTCTTCGATCTTGCTAGTCATCATGGCATCCACGACTCCCAACACCCGACTTTCTACTTCTTGAGCTAATCGTGGAAGATTAGCTTGCATAACCCCTTCCACCACCTCCGTGACCTTATTGTTAAATGCTTCTTGACGAGCCGTATCTTCATCATCATTAACGTTTCTTGCATCAGCCATCTACACATTATCATGTTTTCGTTTAATACAAATCATAAGCTTTCCATATAAAACATACTTCGACCTTTGTTTACTACAATTGTAATCGTGCAATTCGCAATCTTGATCATCTAAGTCTCATTATTCAACTTATGTTATTTACATCGTTACTTTTAATTCTTTACGAATTCTTTTTTGTTGTGATCACAGATTGTGATCATAAGTATCTTATCCTTATGTTTATAAGGATCTTATATCACTATCTAAATGTCTTTTAGATCATACGAAAATCCTGATCATGAAAAACAAGCAAAACAAACAAATTTCAGCGGACCACATTTCTAACAGCCGTCGGCGACGGCTTTAACTTCCGTCGGTGACGGGTTCTAAAAAGTGGTCGTCGCCCATTTCATCCGTAGACAGCAAGTTAATGCGTCGGATCAATGGGGGGCGTAGGCGACGGCATGGAAGCCTGTCGGCGACGACTTCTCGATTTGCTAAAACGCTGCTGTGACATTATTTGGTTAATTCGACCATTTCCCGGGTTTGTTTTCAGCCATACGGTTCTTGGAACTCCCGTATGGCCCCCATATATACTCATCCACGTACTTAACTTATATTTTACATCCCAAACATATTACACATACTAGTATTTTACCAAAAACTTAACGTGTTACCTCATTGGCGATCTTGGAGCGAGCACACTTTCAAATGAGCCGTCAGTTTGAGTTCAAGCATCACATCACATGCTCGAATCCCTCAAACCTCGACTCTGATACCAACTTGTTAGGTCCGCATTTGCGTCTAATAGAAATGACATCCAAAAGACGCTAGAAACATAAACTTTTAAAAATGTACAAACTTTTCACAACCGAAAGGTAAATGTTCTAATATCATTAATGCATGATTTTAACAAAATTTGGGCATGACCCATCCGTAAGACGAGTGTATCCCTGTGTTAACCATCAACAAACAAACAAGTTTACGACCCATTCGATTAGACACGACTAAAAACCATACACCAAGTGTTAAAAAGTGTATCTACTAACAAAAGTTATACAAAAACAAGCATTTGACCCAAAATATTAATACGTAATAGCGGAAGCGCTTGATAATCATAAAGTGTGCATATGCTCGCTCCAATTTGCCAAGTTGCCTAAATTGAGGATTTACCTACATTTGACATAACAAATAGGTTAGTATTTCGCCACTAACGATTCTAGGTAATAAACCCATTTGTTTCTTTCTCGGATTAACATCCTTCAATTACTTTACTAGCCGTTAAACGGTTCCTTACATGCTTGCCTCGAATAGAGTCTAAGCATACTTTACTTAACATACCTGTTAGGAACGGGTACTTGCATCATTACATCACCTTCATTCGATTTGTTCATAATGAACAATTATAGACATTACATTCTTACATCATACTTCGATCCGAGAAAGACGGATCGAGTAGACTTTCGTCCATTACATACATAACTTCCCATACCTGGTTCAACTAAAAGCACTGGATATGATGCGTTAACTTTCGTATTTTAATCATTCCTCACAATCCGTTTATGACGGATTTCACCTTTACTTTCAACGATCAATAAATTCAATTCTAACAACTTTGACATAACAACATAATACAAATAAATTTATTATACATAAGACAACATCAAATATATAGAAATGCGGTGTACACTAACGTACCTTGATCTTGTGAGTCTCCCGTTTTCTTAGTGTTTGAGCTTTCTTCTTTCACGCCTACATTAAACGCATTCATTCAATTAGCCCAACACTTTCATTTCATCATTTACATAGATTTCTCATTTTCAAGTGACAATATTATCACTAACTTTTCAGATTTTTACACATTTATTCTCTTAAGCATTTCATCAAACACTTAGTGTGCGTTACACTAATAAGGCATAATGTACAAGCATCCAAAGCATGACTTTACTAGTTCATCTTGTATGTCATCAATAATCAATCAAGTTCATACAATTCTTTTATTCTACATCAATTTATCTAGCATGCACGTATTACAAGCAAGATCATATATCAAGATTACACATATTTACTTCTACTTGGTCATCTTTTCATGCTAATTTTTCATTAAGTGGGTTTATACAATTATCTTTCAATTGACCTAAAATCAAACATGATTTCTACTCTAGGGAGTAACCCTAACATCCAACTTACACAAATCATACCACAAACTCATGATTGGGTTGAAACCCTTTTTCTACAATTCACCAAATCATGAAATTCGACTTACCACTTCACTATGTATGCTTAGATGATCGAAAATTTGAGACATGCAACTGATTATCCTAGAAATCCGTTGTCAATTGATTGAATTTAGCAAGAACAAGGGTTCCCCCTTGTCTCCCTTTGCTCTGGTCGAACTCAGCATACCCCAGGGTGTGAAATTTTGTTTTTTATTTTATTAATCCTTTCACTACATCAATTTTCACAAATGCCCCTTCTAATTTACTTCTTTTATATAACTTACTCACAACTCATTGTATTACTAGTTCTTATAACATTTTCCATTAACTATATTAAATCTCTAATTTATTTAACTCATGTGTCTAGTAAATCTTTTTGGGGTGTTACATTTTTCATCTGTTTTCAACTTTTCTTCGAGTTTCACACAAACTTTGATGCAATCTGGACTCAATCAGACTCTCGGCTCGTTCCTTGGTCAAGAGCCGGCTTGAAAACGGATTTCCACCGGAGAGATGGACCAATTAACGGGTCAAACATGTAATTTCACTAAAAACAGCTCGTTTGTCCGAAGGGGTGGTACCCATCCGATCGAATGAACTGAATTTGGTATGTTTCGGTTGTTTGACACGTCGTCACGCCGTCTCCGTTAAACTTCGAACTTTGTACTTAGAAAATTTTACAAAATTTCAACCATTGAAAGCTTAAATAAAGTGGCTATAGATACCTGAATAAGAGAAGAAATTTATGTTTTATTTATTTGGGTTTATCCCTAGAAAAACATTTAAATGAAATACGAGTTTTAGCCCATTTATTTAATATTAAGAATTTGGTGTTTTAATAAACTCTGAAATTATTTCTAACTACGATCCTAAATAAAAAAAATTGTTGCGTATTTAATAAACACCGGTACCACTTGACTGGTTCACGGCTCCCGCTCCTAAGGTGGGGTTAGGGGTTGTGACACTCTGCTATCTAGGGGATTTACTGGGTATGGTTGCTGTTGTTGTTGTAAAGTTTATATAAGGTCCAGGCTATCGAACTTAATTTAAGTGCGGTTGTAACATCCCCGAATCTTAATGTACTGGTTATAACATGTGAAATATGTAATTTATATTTCATATATTGTTAAACCAGTCAGAAACAAGTAGAATATTTATTTGAAATGTGAACTATCTTGGCGATATAAGAGACCGTTTAATATTAATAATAAAATATATTGTTTTTGAACTCACTCTGTTTTTAATTAAACTTAGGTTAATACTTAGATAAAAATATTGTCATTTTAATGACATATTCGTCGTTTTATAAAATGTTATATTTTAAAAGTTATATGGCATAAACGAGTTAAGCAGTTGAATTAATTATAATACTAGGCTATAGACCCGCGTATTACACGGGCTGGTTGTATATATGTATATATTATAAATCTCTAAATATATCATAGAACTGAAATTACATTTTATATATGATAGTGGAAACAGTCAATTAGAGTCGTATTTTATCGAAAAGATTTAACTGAGTGACATGTTTCATTTTAAAAAACAAAAAATTGAAATGACCAAATGTGTTTGAATGCTCTCATTTTTTATTAAAAAGAAATCCTATGTCATACTTTTGATAATATGTTTTCGTAGTCATTAACAATACATCAAACATTACAAAATGTCTACATAAAAAAAATGCACAAAAGCTGTTGAAACGTTAGTCTAACATGACTCATATCCATTTGGCCCGTAAAAAATCACTTGTTTTGACATGAACCCGTTACAACTTAAAAATAATGATAAATAAGATTCAAACACTTTCCATTAAAAGAGAAACACAAATCCTTTTACAAATATGTGATTGAATTGAGTAAAGTTCATAGTATTCACATGAAGTATAAATTATTGTAAAATACAAGAATAAATCAGAACCCCCAACTAATATGTGAAATATAAAATTTAAAGATCATATGAAATTACTTAAACATAATTATTCATTTTAAAAGTATTAAAATCATAGGTTTTAAAATTATAGATAACCGCCGTTAAAAGAATAGTTGAAGTATTATTTTAATAAAAGCTTTAAGTATTTTTTTAAATTATCAAGCTTGAATTTTAATTAATATAAATATCAATAGCATAATATTATTAATAATAATCATTAATTAGAAATAGATATTTATTAAATAATATTATTAATGATTAATGATTTGCATAAGAAAAATGCCATGTGGCATTAGTTGAAATTTTGAATAAGAAAATGACATGTGGCATTAGTTGTAGTTTTATTAGATTTAGATAAATATATATTATATTATTTAAACCTTTGAAACGTAGTATGTAATCAAGCAACCAGCCAAGCAGGTCACATTTCAACTCACATCGCCAAAAACATGATACCCACCGTCCATTCTTTTCTTTATATAGGAGTTTTTATGTAACCTTTTAGTACATCAAATTTTAACGGGAATGCTCTAGTATAGAGAATCTCGAGTACGTGGTACTCATTGTAGGTGTTGCTAATAGTCGTTTTTGCTAGTAGTGTTCAAGATCGGATTATCCGCTTTTCGGATATCCGAAAATTTCGGATAGTGAATATTTATATCCGAACCCGAATCCGAAATTTCAAATATCCGATTTTCGGATATCCGAAATTTCAGATACGGATTCGGATATCTAACCGGATATCCGAATTAAAAACAAAAACAAAAAAAAATCAATTTTTTTGCTTCACAACATAACTTGTATTCGATGAATCCAGCCATCAAACAATCAACAAGTCATTATAAAATTCAAGCTTCAATAATTTAAAGTTTCATCCAAGCACAGACATTCGAAACAAACTGATTCGTGAACACAACAATAAAAATGATGAATCCTGACATAAGCACTAAACATCCAATATACATCTTTGTAGACCTGTATTAACATATAATATATATTATTATGTAAAATGATGAATCCAGCCATCAAACCCACATAATTTCAATATGTAACACATCTTCAACCAACTGATCATCATTGCTAGCCCGGATCAGCTGCTGCAGAGCTTCTTTGGCTGAAATAGAGTGGCGAATCGACCCGTCGGATTTAGGGCGACCTAAATGCATCTTGGAAACGAACCGGGTTGACCTCTGAGGGGAGAAATCGGCAGCAAGTTTGGATTTTAATGATGAAACTGGAGCAGAACTAGGGTTCCGGTGGGGGGTCCAGCTGCGACGGCGGTAGGGAGTGGGACAGGGGTTTGGTTATGGTGGTGTTTCTTGGTGGTGGAGGGTGGATGGAGGTGTGGCCGTTGTAGGTGCGGCGGTGGTGGTGGCTGTGGTGGTTCTGGTTGGGCTTAGCGGTGGTTAAAATGGGTGGGTGGAGGAGGCGATTGGTGGATAGGGTAGGGCTTGATGGGCGAGATAAGAAGACTTAGATGGAGGTTCTGATGTTGCGTGAGTGTGGATTTAGGGTAAAAATAAATGGGTTGGATCATGATGGGTGGACCGTAAACAAGTAATACATATGTAAAAAATATTTTTTATTTAAGTTTTTCGGATTCGGATAATCCGAATATCCAAAATTTTTGAAAATTAACATCCGAATCCGAATCCGAAACTTCGGATTATCCGATTTTCGGATATCTGAAATTTCGGATATTTCGGATACGGGTTTTCGGATATTTCGGATTCGAATTCGGATTCGGATTTTTATGAACACCCCTAGTTTGTGTAATAAATATATGTTATGTGAAGGAGGTGTTCGGGCCATGTAAGGCTTGCAACACACCCAAACATAATAAATAAATGAATGTGATGTATCATACCTGCACGGGCATTAAGGTATTCCGGATCCATGGATACGTAATAAGGTATTGAAACTGGGGAAACCGCGGTGAGCCTTCATAGTATGGGTTGCCCAGTAGTAAAATACTCATAATAGGCAGTATGCCACCGTCATGAGGTATTGAGGCCGGGGAAACCGCGGTGAGCCTTCCATATGGGTTGTATAGTAGTAAAATACGCTCATAATAGGCAGTATGCCACCGTCTTATATAATGTCAGTACGCTAGCCCAGTACAGATATTTGTTTAGTATGTAAGGTGGTGAGGATGTATACCCACAATTGTAAAAGTAAATGTGGACATGCAAAGGTAAACAAGGCATGTGCCAACCTTTGTTTATCATGTAAATAGAATTAGTAATATTCATTATTCATAAAAGAAATGGTTGTTTTTATATAACTATGTATGAGCTCACCAGCATAAGCTGACATAAAAATCCTTTTAAACATATTTCACGAGATTATCGAGTTCATAAGGAAAGTTGTGATTCCGATGCTAAGTCAGGTATCAATTGTGCATGATCACTCGAGTTACGGGTGGGGTGTTACAGTTGGTATCATAGCCTGATGTTTTAGCGAATTTGGTGTTATAGGAATGCCAAAGCTTTAACCAGTAGATAGTTATAAGGTTACTAGCAAACTCAAGCTAGGCCAGTTAATAAGTTTTCAGGAAAAGTTCTCATATGGTCCTTTTAGTGGCGTAAGAAGAAATAACTTCTATTGTTCCTTTCTATGTTCTCTCTCTCTCTCTCTCGCTCTATATATATATATATATATATATATATATATATATATATATATATATATATATATATATAGGATCACGCTAAAATGAGAACCACCTCGAGTTGTAAGAACCGCAAGAACTTTTTGATCCGGGCCTTGGTGGACCAATTTTTTTTTTCAGAAACGTAGATGCATGTATAAAAACAACATTTGTAAAAAAAAATTCAAAAAAAAAAATGTCGTGGGTGTAGTTTTGAGCAACACAAGTTTGTGTTTACAGGACCCGTAAATTTTCCGACCAGATTTACGGGTCCCGTAAACACAAACTTGTGGCGCTCAAAACTACACACACGACATTTTTTTTTTGAATTTTTTTTACAAATGGTGTTTATATACATGCATCTACGTCTATGAAAAAAAAATTTGGTCCACCGCGCCCCCTACGGTGTAGTTCTCACGGTTCTTACAACTCGAGGTGGTTCTCATTTTAGCATTCCCCTATATATATATATATATAACTAGGTTATCACCCGGGAATACTCCCGGGTTGTGAATCTTTATATCTAAAAAATAAATATATATCTATATATATTAATTAATAAAGATATACCATGTAGTTGTGAATTTTTGTAACCCAGGAACTTTCCGGGCAGAAAAAATCAATTTATAATCTAATTATGTCATTAAATAAATTAAAAGACATGTTTTCAAACGTTATTAAGTGTTTAAATAAATAAGTTAAAATTTGGTGTCAATACTATGTGGTACCAATGTTGAAATTAAAAGACATGTTTTCAAACTTTATGTGCCGTAAAGTAACACTTTTTTTCCATGGGGCGCCTCCTTCCTTTTCTTTACATGTGCACCCCTATGCTATGCTATGCGATACAGTACCGGTTAAGCCAAAACACTTATGAAGAAATGATTTGAGCCAAACCACCTTTTTTTACCATAATCCCAAAGAAATAAAGACACTTATGTTTTTACCTTTTTTAACCAAAACCCGATTACCAAACCTGACCCAATGCTACCTAAACCGAGTATTTAACACAATTGTACATGAAGCCATACATAACCTAAGTAAAAACACAACAAAAACTTTCCACATCAAACTTTCCACAACAAAACTTTTAAACACATTAAAAGAAGATAATTGAGATATATTTCCTTTTTTAAACAGCCAACAAATCAAATTTTATTAAAAAACATATTAGCATTGTGCTAATCCACATCCAAAAACAACCAGACACCAAACTACATCATGGACCAAAAAAATTAACACGAAATTTCGTCAGTTTTCCCATGATAAACCAACGGATTTTGACTGATGTTTAACCTATAGGTATGCCAAAACTCTAATTTCCTACTTTAAACTCTCCACCTTAGGTTGTTTACGGTTGAAGATAATATTGTTTTGACTTCGCCAAATGCACCACACGACCGTTAGAATAATGGAGTAATAATATATCAAAAATGTGTTTTAATACATTACTATAAGTAATAATATATCAAAAATGTGTTCTAATATATTAATTTCTCAACACCATAAGTAATAATATATCAAAATATTATGAAAGCATAATAATTCATCCATAAGGTACCAACTTCTAAAGCAACACTTTAAATATGTTCTTTTCTTACTCTTAAATATGTTTTGCAGGCAGTAATATTCATTAACTTGCCTACAAATAACTCATTCTTCATACTTCTACATTCATTGTTCTTTTCTTAGAATGACCTTTTGAATGTCTTGCTGATTGAAAGGGCAGTCAGAAGTCTTATCCATTCCATCTTAGTATCAAATTACCTGTTGCACGTATTCAAATTATTAGAAACTTAGAGCTACAGGTGGCATTCCAATATAAGATGCTAAGATGCATAATCTAACAACACTGCAGTAGCTTTTTGAGACATATATATGTCTTTCGGCATTCACAATAATAGTATGTTGTAGAGTTGTAGCAACTAATATGCATGCAGGTCAGGTAAATGATGCACACGCTGCGTCTTGGGAGTGGACCTTGTGGCTCAACACCATAATATAGCCACCCCATGTCCTTAATCTCGTTCGTGTTCGTTCGTTTAACTTTAACTGAACAAACGAACGAACACGAATACTTTCATAAATGGCTTTTTTGTTCGTGTTTTTTTATATACATATTACAACACTTTCCAAAAAGTGAACTGTTGCTTCCCTTTGATTATCTCCATGCCAATTCATTTTTTTGTAAAATCGCCAAAAAATTAACTAAACGCCTAAAAGTTGTTTTTTGGGCGGGGTATGGTGTACTCCAATGTGATGGACATCTACAAAACATAAAGCAATAAATCCCAAACCCAATTTCCAACTTAGACTTAGACCATCCGTAGTGGTATCAATTTTGGCACACCCTAGGCGTGTTTAAGCGTTTTTTTTTTTCAAAAATTGGTCCTCCGCGTTATTTAAAACACGCCGGTGCATGCTTTCTCAATTCTTGTTTGTCCAATAAGAATATTCCAACTAACATTATTTGTTTTATTTTTATTTTTTTAAAATAATTGGGTAATCATTGATGGGGCATTATTGGGCATTATCCCACTACGCCTATTTATGAAAAACGCCCATAATGCCCCTTTGCTGACTGGGATGACACGTGTCGCACAATGCCCATGGATGGGGGCATTATTCATGTGTACCACTACACATGGTCTTATAAACCAATAAAAGAATTTTTATTTGCCCATAGATGATAGCTACAACACCAAACTTTACCAACCCATAGAGTAGTCCACTTTAAAGAAAACCACCAATGATGGTCCGAAAAAACTTGTGGGCCCAAACTTTGTAAATCCAATTGTGCTTGTATCTAATATTTTAGTCTAGTCTAGTTAACTTTCCAACCTATCCTAGCCGTATGAGTATTACAAACTAATAGCCGATCATATATCCACTTAACCACTATCCATTCTGTTTGGACCCAAGCGTCTTCTAGCAATTTAAAATATTGCGCTGAGCAATGAATTTTGACCCAACTAACACTCTCATTTATATCAACCCAATCCCTCTCTTATCATATCTTTCCGAGTTAGATCCAATAATAAAAACCCCATACCAATTATAAAATCCTGCACTGTGACTCGGTACCGAGATAAACAACTTGACTCCAGCCTCAATTAATAAATAAAAATATATTTGTATCTTTTACTGTAATGTACTGTTGTGGGCTTCTAGTTGGCATTTATCCGCGATGCAAGTTCAATGATGAATGTGCCATTAAATTACAATCCAATTTTTATAACGTATTATCTCAATATATGATGTATTTGCGTGGAAAAGGTGTACTCAGTTATAATCAATGAGTATCATATTTTATTATGCACTTAATATTGTTATTATCGACATTCTACATTCAAGAACATGTTTACCTGAAAAAGTAGGAAGACTGATATGAGCATGAACCTAATGATACAAACTGGGGTCTATCAAGCCTGGATTCTCTTCACTAAATTCACAAAAGTTGTTTCAGTTGCATCAATTGCCTTTTCTATCACTTCATTGGATAATCCTTCATGTTCAGCAACAAATCCTGAGATATTAATATGCATAGTTAATATACGTAATTCACAGGTACAACTAAAATATCTTGATTAATCAAATCATGGAGACCAAAATCAGAGTGTTGGACCCATCCTTTTTACTTTTATATATTATTTATTTTATCACGTGGACCCGATTTTACTGCCATACAGTGGATAACTTGTCTCCGTTACTAACCTGTAGCGGTTTCCTTCAAGTAAAAAGGGCATAACTTTCAGAAGCTGACAGAAAATCATGTGATTTTTTTTTGCGTAGAAAAGCTTCATATGGTCTTGACCTGGTTGCCTGGGGTAGATGTATGGAGCGAGTGGGCATGCTTAGCACCAGGACAGACAAATGGTCTGTTACACTTGAAATTTTGACCAGACACCTGCAAATAGGGAGTATGAGCCAACATTTATTAAAGAAAAGAAGACTGATTGACTGAATACATATTGGACCTCGTTTTACCTCATTGTATATTTACAATTAGATGGCTAGGTTAAAGCCTTGAAGCAAGCGATAGTGGCTAGGTTCAAAAATTTGGTCAGCTTTTGACCCGTATCCTTTTAGTGATAAAGCATAAACCGTATCAACACATATATAAAGAAAATTTTATACAATTAAAAATATATATATTTTTAAGGTTATTGAAACTATATCCATAGAACATAGCTTACTTGTTGGCCATTAGTGAGACGTGGAACTGGTTGCTGAGACTCATGTTTAGCATATGAAGAAAGGTCAGCATCATCACCCTGTTAATGGTGTCTAGCTTTGTTGTCCCCTTAATCATAATTGAACTCAATGTCCAAGTCATCATCATCCTCCTCATCCTCATCAACCTGAGGGCTCCCTAAAAAAAGCATTTACTTAGTTTAAAACATAAAAATCTAATAATCTATCATTGACCAAAAGTCAACATAAAAGCATGTTCATGATGAACATAACCTAAGTGAACCTTTGTGTCTTCTATATCTAGTGTTGCATTAAGGTCTGACCTGATTCTTGTCTCTCCTTTCGTACTTATAGCATGGCTTTCATACTCGGAAGGCACACCTGTTGCAAGCAACAAATGTATCACCACTTTCAGTTAGGCCTACGGTGTCACCACAAATCTGGCATATCTGCCCACTCAAATTCTTCAATGGCTTGGGTTGCTGCATGATTAACGCATCAAATGAATCACTAAAAACAATAATCGATCCACATATCAAAAGTCATTATCAAGACATTTGACTAATTAGAATCGTATGATTAGTAGATTAAATCTAACCAAAAGAACCTCAATGAAATCAAAATAAGATTAACAGAAACAACATCAAAGTTAGGCTAAATTACAAATCCATTACAGCAAAAAACATTCTATCAAACTCAAAATCAAATAGAAATCCAACATTAAAATCAAATCAGATAAGTAAACCACAAAATCGAAGTACAAAATAGAAAAAAAACGAAGAACCATGAAAGACCACGACGTAGAAAAGAAAGCAGGTCACCGACTTCGGAGCGGAACCCTAGCCACCGCAGAACCGACTCTCCGACTAATTGCCTTTTAACTCGAAACAAAATGATATTTAGCCAAAACGGTCACCCTAATCATTTCAACTTAAATTTGTTTTGCTACCCTTACCCCTCTTTGACCAAACCAATCTAATACTTTTTCAAAACGGCCAGCTTAAATAGTTAAACGTGTGAGCAGGTTTTGTACACCCAAACCTGTGCTAGGCAAAACATGTATATAGATGCAACCTTAACAACTTTTAAAGACACCCTAGCCATTTCAACTTCATTTTATTGAACATACATCAAACATAGTATATGTGAAAAAAATGATTTGAAAGAAAATTAGAATATGGATACCATTATCGCCGGTAGCAGGTGGATCTATTTTGTTACTTTTTTTATAGGCCAACTCCATATTACCCTTGCCCATTTAGACTTGAAACAACTTGATATTTTTCTCAAAACAGCCACCCTATTTCAGCTATCTCCTAACCTGTTTTGACCTGAACCTGTTTTGTTACCCTAAACCCTTACCCATAACACATTTCATTCATCACCATTATGACCCGAATATGTTTTGTTACCGAAAATGCTTACCCCCAAACTTATTTATTTCATAACTCGTTTTGACCAAAACCTGTTTTGTTCAGAAACAGGTTGGACAGTTTCCGACCTGAACACATTTTGAGCTGTCAATCAAAGCAGCAGACCACCCCATCAGCTATGCGGATATCAACGGAAAGATCTATGAAGCAAGATAACAAACTTAGACTAAGAAATCATATTTCTTAAAAAGATATTAGAACATAGTGACAAAAATGACAATAAATGAAAATTCTAACTGTACCAGTTGCAGTTGCAGAAGCCTCTGATCTTGCTGTCAAAAACTTGATTACCCCAAAAAGCTGCATAAAACACCAAAATAACTTTATGATTTTTATCTAGAAAGTTGTAAATAATTAAATGCATAACCAAATTATTCGAAGTAGAAAAAAATCTCAGTTAAACAAAAGGCTACAAACCAAATTACAATTACATTACAATTAGAAATAAAATATAAACTTTAAATTATGAACAGTATAGCGAATTCTTTTTGCATAAATCAACCTATTCATCAAAAAAGGGTCATGTTGTCACCCTAAGATTTTAGTGGCTGCCAAACAATAAAAAAGATGAAAAAACACTCTCACCCGGAATGCAGTTGTTCCAACTATCTCTAGAGCAGTGTCGCCAGCATTACCTAACCTATTCACCCAGTCTGTAACATAAACACAATTTACAATTAACAATTAAACCAAACTTAAAACTAAACGTCAAGTCCATTTTCAAATAGAAAAAATGAATCACCTGGAAGTTTAGGGACACCAGTCTGTCGCAAAATTCATCGCAGAAGTGATTGCAATTCTTTAGAACATATTAACATCTGTGTTCCCAAGAACAAACGACTCCCGATATGTGTACATGGAATTTCTCCCAAACAAACACTTAAAAACCTTATCAGTTTGGGCTGCTTCTAATCTACCTTCCAAGTTAGCTAGATCACCAATAACAACCTCTTAAGTCAGAATATATAGAAACTCAAAATATAAGCTCAATATGAAAATGTTATTTAACAATACAACGCTCAAGGTATCTGCCCAATTTTAAAATAAGATATGAATATAGAGTATTATCCAACGACACCTCGGTTTGGTCAATCAATGCATGCAGACCTTCAACCTACATAATAATCGAATCAAAACCATGAGAAGAACATCCAAGTGAAAAAAAATAAGTTTACCCTTACTCAAAAGATTAAGCCAATATTGTCTACAACCATGAGTCAAAAACATCATATATAAACATACTGTTGGGGCATATATCCATTCACACACAAGCTGAGACACTTATTTTTGCAGGTGACCGTTTTTCTCTAATAATAACTTGTTCATAGTAGATAGTTTCTTGTTAACCGTCTGAAGGCTAAAAGACTCTTTCCTTTGCTTCTATCGACATCTAAACACAAAATTATACAACAACTATAAATATTAAAAAACAAAATTATATGCATTCAATTTCCCCTTTTATTCTAAACTAAAAAAATGTGAAATCACTTGTTCTCCCTAATTAGTTATCACATATGAGATTCAAAGATCCATATTCTCTCTAAATCTAAACACAAAAAAGTAGATCATAGACAAAAAAAACTAACCTCAGTTGTCCGACCAAAAAGCATTCCACGTTCAGACACCATCAAATGAAAATTCCTTCAAGCCCTAGAAATAACACGTGCAGGTAGAATTCTTTCAGTACTTATCATCAAAATACTTCTTGCTAACATGAATCCGTTATGGAACAACGAAAAAGATATGAGGTAGATTATATGCGAAGAAACTAAATAACATCAGAAAGAGAAATCAAAAGAATAAAAAACACATACCTTCAATAGCGGAAGAAGATCCGATTAGAGAGATTAGAAATTGCCTGGAAGTGACGGCCAGATCGAATTATCCTAGATGAACGAATCACAAAACAAATCTAAAATAGTTGATGAAGAAATCAAAACAACATACCTTCGATTTTCAAAATTGTTTAGAAAAGAAACCTTGAATCAGAAATCGTGAATGGGATTTAGGCAAGATCGATGGAATCAGAATCGCTTTTTGAAAGTTAGGGTTTCAATTACAAATAAAGATTGATCCACTCTTCAATTCTGTATCACAATCGTGGAAACAAAAGAAGAATAAGAAAAAAAGAATCCAACAATGATGCTAATAACATTCGAATCACTATTTTATAAAAAGATGAATCTACATAATCTATATAACATAAACACGACAGATATAACCTTGGATCTTGTTGAGATAATCAAGAAGATGAATTTAGGTCACAACGAAGAGAGATGTTAATCGCCGACAGAAGAAGGATGCACGCTCTCCTTTAGGGTTTGGAGAAAAAGGAAAACGTGAATTGAGAGAAAGGATTTATAGGATCCATATTGTTACTCGGTTTCTTTGAAAACCCATATATCCTACCCGAATGTAGCCGGATCCCGCGTCCAAAGTGATTTTATTTGTGTATTGAGAGTTGAGAATGGATTTCCCTCCTAAACTAAATTGCCACATCATCCTACATGGCCAAAGACAAATGCCACATAGCCCAAATCCATCTCATTTATATATATATATATAGATTGTTATGTTATAAAGATGTATAGGACATACCAGTAACTCCGTATAATCATATCTTATAGGAAAGAGGCACTGTCTGAACATAGAGATGGATGAGGATCTAGACATGAACAGTGGTCTAAACACAAACAAATTAGCAGTAAAAGAGATGAAGTTCCTCGTAGGGCTCGAACTCCTTCTCACAGTGTTAGATTCCAATCTCATGTGATCATGCATTAAATGCCGAAGATATCCATAATATAGTTGTGGAAGTGGCTAATATAATAACGAATGCACAAATCGGAAATGTTAACCAATTAAGAGAACGACCTGAAGAAAGCTCGGCTTCCCCCACACCATTAAAAGGGGAAGGAATGGGCGAAAAAAAAGACTATTGTAACTAAAAAATATAGATATACACATCATACGCTTATTTTCCATCTTTACAACATTAAATAACACAGCAACACAATTTTGGTAATGTAATTTAAAAATATCACTGTCATTGTATTTTTTTTTAATTTTTTTTAATTAGGTTTACTTCAAAATTATCCTTATCGTGATAAATTAAATTTTAATATATATATATATACTAGGTTAATGCCCGCGTAATACGCGGGCTTCAACCGAAACCGTATTATTTACTTTGAAACAAAATATTCTGTACAAATACATACATTGGAAGAAAAATACAAAAAACTATTCAAATGCCGGAATATTTCGTTTTTTTTTTTTTGAACGGCAACTCACTATTTATATATATAAATAGAACCAGCAAGGGGCTGAAAACACAAAACAACTACAAAGAAACGGAAAGGAAACAGAAAACAAAAGCACAGCCATTACAAAATTTCCGAAACACTAAACTCAGCCCACTTATCCCAGTCCAGCTTTGGTAACTTCATTCGATGAGAAATCCAAAGGAAAACGTCTTCTTTTATGAGATCGACAGTTCTCCGGGTTGGAACAAACTGCCCCTCAAAAACTTTAAGATTCCTTGCATTCCAGGTTTGCCACATTGTAGCCTGAATAACCATGTAGACGACTCTCTTCCATCTAGCCGACCCTATGTTGCCAGTCAAAGCTTTCACCACTTCCTTTAAACTACACATATTAGTCAGAGGGGGTATGCACATCCAAACCGCAATTTGCCACCATATACTTCGGGCCCAAATACAATTAACAAAAACGTGATTCGCATCTTCTGTACCGTAACTCCATCTATCACAGCAATTACCTGCATATCACATAATCATCCGTACATTATTATTGTTCAATAAATGTTTTAACCTACCAACACTTTTTCATCCAGTTTTTTATTTTTTTATAAATAATAAATATGTTAACTTTGATTACAAAAATCAAGACTACTTCAATTTATTATTTTAAACAACATTTGTCCCATTTCACTCGTCCCTTTTTAGCTCAAGGTAATAATAATCTGAATCGGTGAGAAACACTTTAAGAGGTTGTATGCAATAAAAGTGACTTTTGATAACTTGCAACCCGTTTGACCCGTTTCCTTTTTAAGTATTTTTTAAAAAATCTAAACCATTTGACTCGTTTAACATAAAACACATACCAAATCGACCAAATTATGAAAACAGACCTAAGGAGGGGTGTGACCAAGAAGTTCATGTAATAGCATTCTTCAGCTAAAGGATGTTCGGCAGGAAGTTCATACACGATTTGATTGAGAACCTGACAATTTTACAATCTTAATAATGACATATATGAACCAGAATATATGTAACCGTCTAATAACTTTATGTAAAGTCTATTGTTCCGTAAGATTTTGCACAAACTTTTTAAATAGGAGAGACCAACCTCCGCTTGGCGTCTTGCTTCCAATCTTACACCACTCGCATCATACATCACCTGTCATCAATTTCAACTTTAGAATCACAATATACAAATTATAAAAAGTGATAATGTATACATATAGACAAAGTAATGTAAGGATTTTAGAAGATATTATATGATGACAAAATCCCCTAAAATAACACGTCTACCCAATTCTTCTATTTGAGGAGTGAATCTCAAAGCATCGAAATTTACTGGGCACCTTAGCTTTTGAAGTTCAAGGGATTGACCGTTATTGGCAAGCCGAGCATCGGTTTTGTTCAAGTGCACAACTTTGTACTTTTTAATCAGCGGAAGAATTTGTTTGCATTGTGTAAAAACAGAACACCATCAATTATACTGTATATATTACATAAAAAAACAAAACATTTTTTATAAGAAATAAAGAAAAAGTACCTGATTATGATAGTAATAGATATCAGACAAACTAACAGGAGGCATGGTATGCACAATTCCTAATTCAACTCTCTGTTTAAGCCTTGGCGGAAGCTCTTTAAGTATCCGGACTTCATCTCTCAAAGACGTAATAAAATGATCGACGTCAAAAATGTGCTCAAGCTCAAGCTTTTGAGTTTGACTATCATGCATTCCTGTCGGGGTTGCTGTCACGTTCATTCAACAAACAGAATAACTCATGTTCCATACCTAAACTTTTATATAAAACTCAATGTTTTGCTTCATAAAACCTCACACATTTTCTATCAAAAATACGAAAAAAAAGGAAAAAAATAATAGTTGCCTGAAAATAAAGAAAATTGCCGGAAAATCAAGAAAGTAGCCGGAAATATTTACTATGGATTTGATTAATTTTTAAGCCACTTAGGCTATAACCTAGTGTTTTCTATAGGCCTTTTTAAGAAATAAAACCACAAAAGCCACTTAGGCTATAACCTAGTGGTCAAGAGAAATTATCTCTTGTGAAGAGACCAAGGTCCAATCCTTGGGAGATGTAAGTATTTAAAGGGAAAAAATAGCCGTTAAAAAAAATAAATAAAACCACAAAAAAGGAAAAATATAATATTATATGTGTACATATGATCATGTAATTTTTCTTTATATATAAATCTCAGCGCATATTTTTTAAACACACTAATGGACATACCCATTACCTGATACCCGACGGGTAATTACCGCATAAATACCTGACGAGTTTTGGGCCGGTATGCGTATGAGATTTGCCATACCCGTCCCATCCCGACCCATTGCCATCTCCACCGACTCTGACCACATTTAGAAAACTTTATCGCAGCCCGGTCAAAACCAAATCCGTCATCATCGCAGTTGTTTGGAGAATGCACTATCTCTGTCGTCTCCCTTGCTCTAGCATATATATCTATCTTATTCTGCAAATTAGCACTACATTGGTGACTCGGGATGACAAAAGACGGGTGTTATGTGAGCTTGAAATGCCCAAAATACCTCTAACGAGCTGTAACTAAAACGTTGTATTAATATATAGTAAATGTTATATTATTATTTAAAAAAAATTCCACTTAAAAATAACTTAAGTGATGGTCTAACAACGAAGATATGCGCCCAATAGAAGGACTTCAAATCACGTATCTTTGACCATGAAGATCTGAATATATTTGTGGACTAATTATGTTGGATTACATGATTGTTAATCATATCTATTTAATAAATAAAACCCACATAATAAACAATAGGGTCCATTTTGCTTCCAAACGAAGCATACTTTGGTTTCGTTTTATTAATGTAATAAAACTGAAATCACCTTATTACCTCATGTAACGCTAAATTTCAACACGTAGAAAAGTACATACAAACTTCAGCAATCAGCATACCTTGGATCAGCCGTTGCTTCCCTATAATCAATATACACATACCCCAGTAAGCTTAGTTTATCATGAAGCATAACATGATCAAGAAATGACATACTTTCGCCCTGAACGCTCATTTCGAGTGATGTGTATGAATGGATCCACTCCTTCCGGTAACTGAACCTTAGAACACAATGTTCATTGTGTTAGTTGAAAAGAACATAATACATATAGCAATATCAAAAATCATAGTGGATTGAGGTGAAACTTATCACAAAATTGTGTACAATTCTAACACCTATAAATGTGAATCATAATAACATCAAAGGCACTAAGTGATGCACGCAAATCTCTTCAAACAATCAAGATAAAGGAACACTACAAATGTCCTAGATGTACAACATATTCAAAAATGGTTAGATGAGGTCAACAACTCAGTTTACTTTTATTTAAAAAACACACCACATAACATAAATATTAGTATTCACATTTCAATAGTATATAGTAATACATTAAAAAATGCAATTCCAGTTGCAAACCAGGTTAACTTACTTCAGCGTTAAGGTCAAAAGTCAAAAAATTGCATGGAAATTGGAATTAGTGTAATGTATTATTGTTCTGATTCCAGCATGTTTTCATGGTATTTCATATACATATCTTCAAAACCTAATGCATATGATTAGTTCCACAAATCAAACCTTTTACAATAATCATGATTGTTTCATTGGAGCATTTAATCAAACAACTTATGTGCATAAAATTTAAGAACCATTATCAAATGTGAATCTTTTTCAATAAACCTAATCTTTCCAATTCATTCACATCATATCATGAAAATATCAATAATGATCCATACATGTATCTATTAAAAATAATGCCACAACTTTTTTTTTCATTACATTTGCTAAAACTAATTGGGTTTCTTAATCCCGAGTAAATACTTTCTTGAATCCCCTGGAACATCAGGTATAACTAATTATTCACGTATTTAGGAACAAATACTCTACTCAACTATGTAATATCATAAAAATTCTTTTTGACCAGTTAATGAAGAGGGTATACCTGCAAACTTCAAGCAAAACCCTAAATAACATCCAGATCCAGCCGTCACCCAAGCACACCTTCATTCTTATTCTGCATTCAAATAAAAAAACACCACCAACAATAAAAAAACCCTACCATGATTAAAAAAATGTTGAAACATCGGATAAAAGAAAACGAAATCCTATGTAAAAGATGGGGATATCGGAATCACGAATTAATACCGTCAAGGAAGACTATTATCTAATGAAGATTGATTATACCTCTTCACTAAATCGCCGATTTGATCTCGAAGATTTGATTTCCTGGTAAAAAAATTCAAATCAATTCTATAATCGATCATGAAATAGTCAAATTAGAGAGTACCGTAGAGTTAGATCTTCAAATACGTTGATTCTTGATCAAAATTATTTGATGTTCGGTCATCGTGTTCGCCAGAGAAGAGAAAAGAGAGACTTTGATTAGGGTTATGAGAGAATGAGAGAGAGTAGCGTATGTTAGAAGCTATATTCAATCCTAATCTATGAGTTATGCCAAGTGTATGATGACATGGCTGCTTATTTGGCATCAACCATTGGGTGACATGTGTCCCCCAATGGTTTTGTTTATTATATATATAGATGTGTGTGTGTGTGAAAAGGAAAGGTGGATTTTGTAAGAAGGTTTCACAAATTTAATTTAAACCATACTTGTCAACTTAGAGATAAAGTAACACGAATGCTAATGTAAAGATTTTAAATAAGCAATGTTGCCACGAGACATTCAAGATATTAACTTGATTTAAAAAATCAATTTTAATTAAAAGTAATTTATTTAAGGGTATACTAGTGGGAATGCTCGCTTATATCAAATGGTGCATTAAATGCATTACATGGTCAAATAATCTAATGTGTACTACTCGGACAAGTTAGCCTAATTTTCTCTAACCTACATGGCTCCTCTAATTGTAATAAAAAATAGAAAATAATTAAGAGCGTGATTATAACTCATATTAAAGCTAACATATAAAGATGCATAGGCTTGTTAAAAAGTTGTTATAATCCCAAATATTTCAAAGATTTTTTTGTAGAAATCTGAACAAAAAGGTAAGATTAAGGAGCAATGGAATTACCAGATTGTTGTTAATAGTAGATCCAAGCATACATATTAGTCAATCCAACATAATTTCAAACAAACCATATAAAAATGTACATATTAGTCAATCAAACTTGTGTTCCAAATGAATCCTCTAAAAAAATAAACAAAAAAACCCTTGAACCCATGGAAACGACAATCAAACCCTAGATACAACCAAACGAAAGCCTGATTTGAAGTCATAAGATTCTTGTTGATGGTGGTTCAAGTAAAACACCAAAATTAAACCTCGTTAAAAATATGTAACCTTCAATTAAAGAACAATGAATCACCAAAATCAAACTTCGTTTTAACATATCAAACACTAAACTTAAGAACACTGAATCACCAAAGTGAAACTTCGTTTAAAATATTAGACCCTAAATTTAGGAACTCAGAATCAAAAGAAGTTAACATTGATCAATTAGACAAAAACTAATTAAATTACCTCTTGAACCTTCACAAAATCACTCGAATCGCCAAGAGATAAATGATTCTGAGCCCTACTAACATTTATAAAGACGATACAAGACTATACACAAAAGACTTCTGGTCCTCGTCTGGATGCAATGTCTCACATATCAAATGCGTCGAAGAGAAGCAAGTCTCTTTTCAATATCATCAACATCATTTGGCACAGAGCTGCACAGAAAAGTTATTTACAAATATATATATATATATATATATATATATATATATATATATATATATATATATGAACTAACTAAGTAAAATGAAATCTTTAAAATTGAATATGCTCTCATGACAATATATGCAGTTTAGGCAATTAATGTTTTCTTTCGTTACGATATCATTTTATTGTGTTATCCAAAATGCCAAAAGTTAAAAAAAAAACTGATTAATGAGACTTCAAAGTTACAATGATCAGATATTCATTGCAATTAGGGGTGGGTATAGTAAAAGTTAATGACTTTCATTATAGCTACTAATTGGCATACCCGGGGACAGTATTGTCACCTTCTTGGGTCCGAGTCGACCTTTTGGTGCAGAATATAACTATAAGAAAACAAACAAACATTATTAGAAAGTTGTATAGTCATTCTTTCGAGTAGGATGGGTAAACGAGTTATAGAAAGTTGTCAATTTTCTTGAAAAAACCACAAGTCATGTGTAGAAAAGTTGTATAGATAGTAAGTAAAAAATGTAATTCGTTTAATAAGGCATTTAAGGAGGTTGTATACTAAATATACAATTTATTTTACAAACCTTAACCAAAATTACATGTGAAGCGATGCGTACACCAATCTCATCAAGTCATATACAAAACTCACCTGTGAAGCGATGCCTACACCAATCTCATCAAGCACCTACACAACAAATGGGCCAAAAGTGTTATATTTTTTATTCAAGGATGCTAAAAACTGACAACATAGTTGCATAATTTCTACCTGGTTTGTAAGCTCCTCTGTTTCCTCTTCAGCCCCGTCTTTGTCTAGGGTTTCATCAACTGACTCAGACTAAATCTCGATCTGTCAACAATAATTGAAATTACCTCTTCAACCTAATAATCGCCTTCACCTCTGATAGTTGAAACAAACTGGCGTTGACAAGTAATTTATTTAAGGGTGTATAATACACTGACATTCTTTATAATCATTTATTAGAGTTAAAACAATAAAAACAAACATAGCATTTCTTAAATGTATGTGATTCTTGTATAAGACCCATTTTATAACCATTATGGCTCCTACTATTCTCACACTACTATATCTTATTTACACACATTTTTTACTCTATCTCTCTTTATATATATATGTATGCATAGAAACAGATATAAAGGCGGATGTGTGAATATTAACTTTGTTTTATTATCATTAAGATGCCGCTCTTTTAATTTTAAAGTTGTGAAACCATAACATAATCAGATATATTAAAACTTTTAAAATGGTGATTAAAAATATTGATTTTTTGTTTTTTAGGATTTAGCCCGTTTAAAGTTCACCATAAGTTTCCAAAACGATACATTTAAAAAAGAGTTAAATGTCATTTTAGTCTCTGTGGTTTGAGTCATTTATCAGTTTAGTTTAAATGTTTCATTTTTCACATGTGGGTCCAAAAAAGTTTCATCGTTGCCATTTTAGTTTACTGGGTTAACTTCATCCATTAATTCTGTTAAAGAGGAGGGCAGTTCGGTCATATAAAATGAGCGAATTGCCCTTCTAGTTAACAGAATTACATATAAAATGACCGAATTGTCCTTCTCGTTAACAAAAAAATAGACGAATTTAACCCAGTGGACCCACAGGCGAAAAATGAAACTTTTGGGACTAAACTGGCAAAATGGCTCAAACCATAGGAACTAAAATGACATTTAACTTTTTAAAAAAGTTCTAAATAACATTTGTGCGGATTTCAAAACAATTATTGGACTACGATAAAATGTTTTTAATTTTTTTAACGGCAAGTAACGGCGTGCTAATCACTGCGACACCGGGCGCTGTGGCCAAGATCGACTACTCGACCGCCGCCAGCTCCTTAGTTCTCCCAGATGCGCGGAAACCCGACCTCCACCTGCCCGAACGCACGACAGTGAAATAATCAGTAAAACCTCCCCTCTCATCCAAGACGAACCGACGCCACCCTTATTCGCCTTTCACCTGGATGCCGTGGAAATTAATGGAGAGAGTGGAGTCGAACCTAAGTCACAAGTAACACTAAATCTTTTCCCACTCACTCCACCACTTGTTCATTGGCAAAATGTTTTTAATTTCTTTTTCTATAACTTGAAATGGTATAAAAGTTAAAACAATATTATTTTGATTTATAAAAATGTATTTGGTAAAACTATTATAACTTTATAAGTAAAACATATTTATCTTTCATTGTCTTTAACATTTCACATATGTATATGGAGATTGTCTTAATATACAGTTAGACCACACATGAGCTAATTAAAAAGTGCAAAATTTACAATCATGTCATTATTATGTAGACATTCAAACATTAATTACTAAACTACACATTCCACATTCATAATAGTGTAGTAATTCAAATAATATAAAAGAAAACAAAGAAATGGATTATAACAACCGTGCCGAATAGCACCAATACCATATCGCCGACAGCGACAATCAGTACTGAAGTTACGGTGTAATAATTTAAGAATTAGACTGCAACGTAAAACATAGAACGGAATAATTAAGTCGATTTAGGACCCCGCATGTTGTAACGAACCTGTCAAACAGGGAAAAGATAGACGACGTAAAAATGTTGAACCACACACGCACGTTGAGCCGTGTTAACTCGCAAAATCTAGTACAAAGCGTAAATGTAAAAACGTTGAACTATACACACGTTACGCCGTGTTAAGTCGCAAATTTTAAAACGAAAAATCAACAAAATATGAAAAGTGTGGGGACCAAAGTTGAAAGTACAAAACTTGTAAGGTTGAATTGCAAGAGATGAAAACTTTTTGTGTCATAAGTAGAAAAACAAATAGCTTTGGGTTAAAAATGAAACATCAATTTTTTTTTAAAACCACCCTAAGCATAAGGTACACACCTATATGCATACAAATGTTGTTTATTTATAATTTGTTAATGGTGAACCCTATCACAACTTCGACATTCAATGTCGTTAAGGATATAACGATAAAGGAAGGCTCGATCCCTGATGAAACAATGGTTAACCGGGCAGCGTTAACTCACTGGTCTCGTCAAGAAGGGTTAATCCCTTCCTCTCGAGGATCGCTGGCTGGATCACCGGTGGGTTGATCTCCTGCACAAGGAAACAAACCGTGACTCGTAACAAGGAGGATGGGGTGGGGGTGCTCCTTGTTACCACTCTCCGGCGTGAGAATCAGTAATCTGCTTAGGAAGCAAAGTATGATAGTAGTAGTAGTGAGAGAGTTGTGAAGAGATACCTCAAACCTGGTTTGGGGTTGGTATTTATAGCCGAGGAGTGAAGGAGGAGGATGATGGACGGACTGACGACGTGCTGCACCTTTCAGGTGTGTCAGGCTTGTCGGTTGTGGATGTTACGCCACGCCAGTCCGTTGCTTACGTAGCCCTGACAGGTGACTGCCATTGGTGCCACTTGCACTGTGGTGTCAGTCCCACTTGTTGAGCGTATAGGATGCGGTGCGAGCCGCATCGCTGCCTGCGGTAACATCTGATGTTATCGCGTCTCTTGCTTGTGATCAAGAAATACGCGAGATGCGGTGCTGGCCGCATCGTCGCCTGTGGTGACTGTTGCTGTTATCCAGCTTCCTTGTATTGATAGAAGTGTTCACTGGACGCGGTGCGAGGCCGCATCGCTGTGAATACTTCCGTTTTCATACACCAGATGTGATGCTATGTCGCATCACTCTACCGTTCTCATGTTCCAGGTAAGTCCTCCTCCATCACTAGACAAATTGGATTCAACTCTTGTGTCGATGCGTTCTCGCATGGGCACAAGTAGGTTGTTGGCTAGTGGGGGTTTTGATAAGGGTAATGGTCACTCGCGGTCGATGCTGACGCGAGATCTGGGACCATACCCCTTCAATCCCCTTGACGCCCTTGTTATTAGGGGTGTAATGGCTTAACCAAGAGGATAATAGTGACATGGCGAAGTTTGGGGGTCGATTTTTCCCAATTCGGAGGGGGGGGGCGAAAACGTATATACCTAAAAAAATTTATACGAATGTACTGTTCATAGCACTACGCGTCGAAAATTTCGGGGGGCGGGTGCCCCCTCCCGCCCCAAGGAAGCTGCGCCCATGATAGTGACTTGGCATGGGCTTAACGTCTTCTACACGGGTCTAGACACTTTCAAATCTAGTCAATGGCCTAGGGCTTTTTATAAAATAGGGCCTCAATTTTATTTTATTTTTAAAAAATTTGTATATAGCATGCGTGTATTAGGCTCAAATGAACAAAACAAAAACAATATTTATTGCAAGACCTAACTAAAGAACCAATTTTAAAATAAAAGAGACGCAATTCCAACTCCAAACAATATGCAATTTATATTTAATTTAGGTTGACATCGTCATTCTCGCTAACCGTAATGTCGTACATGTTCATCCCGCTCAATGGAGTCACAAATTGGGGAGAAATTAGAGACGAAATTAGGAGAACTTAGTGGTGCCGCAAGGATAATGCAGGTTGTTTAACAACTATTTTTTTATAGGAATCTCAATATATTCTGATTCACTCAATCTCGTCTGCCTATATCCCTAATTTATACTTTTAAGTAAAACTAACGTTTTTATACCAATTCAAAAGGCTCTCGCCTTTATAGTTTGCTTAAGGTTTTCAGAAACATTTCCCTACTAGTAGGTGCAAGCAGCCTTTAAGTAAAGAAGTTATATTTGAGTATTGTTGAAGTTTCTAGGAAAACAAATTTGTTTTTTCATTTAAAATTAAATTAAAAAATAGATAAATAATATTAACCCGTGAGTTCTGAACGCAAGGGGTCACGCTCCCATGAACCAAGACCACAAATGCGTGACCCTTTATTCACCAAACTACCCTCAACAAACGAGCATTATTACAATAATGACCCCTCTGGTGACAGCAAAAGTGGGAAGGTAGACAAAGGATAATTTGGTCATTGTAATAAAACACGAGTCGTTGGTGTTGGGTTGGTAATTGGTTGAGTGGTTGTGCTGGTTCGTTCGAACCGGGGGTAATTATGTAATTTCACTTGCTAAAGCAGTTTTAAAAGTCTGTGGGTCTGAACTTTGAATTTTGATCTCAAAACGGTGTCGTTCGGTTTCAAAATAGATGGGTAGTATTGTAGTAATGTCATTATGTGATATGGGTCCCACGCGTCACTCTAATAGCCTTTTGGGAGGAATTTTCTCTTTTGGGAGTTATCGAATATTCGTATGTAACTTTTGCTAAGTTACAAGAATTACCCCTGGAGTATTGTTTTTGGCATTTCGTCGAAAAGTATAAGCTCGAAATTAATTTGTTGGGTAATGCCTAGTTGTCGAGTTAAAGCGTTCTATGTATCTCGAATTCAGACCGTGTTATAACATGTAAACCGACTTGTAAGATGATGAACCATTATCAATGCCTTAAAAGACATTATACCGTGTTTTGGTGTGTAGAGATACGTTTTTTGTCAGTTATGTTAAAAATATGTAATAAATTTGTACGTTTTGATGTAATTGTAATATAATTGTGCACACCACATTCTCTCTCATAATAGATTATCATAGAGAGAGATGAGATTTGGAGAAAAACATCCATTAATGCTAATAAGTTGTTCTTGATATAAGATCATCCATAATCTTAGACCATAGGGTATGGTGGGGCTTGGGTTGGGGGGCATGAGTTTGGTTTGGCCATTGAGAGCCTACCATGTCATTTACTAACCCGCCCCACGCCCGGCTTCAAACCCACACCAATGGAGGCCACGCCAAAACCCACGCCCAACCCAAGCCCCCGGGGTGGTGGCTTGGACGTTTTCAGCCAACTCACGCCCCAACCCAAGCCCCATACCCCATGGCCTTATGGTCTTAGATTTGTCATTCGCAATGCCACATTATTACTATCATGGTCGTTTTTAAATACCAATCAATTTGTAAGGACAATAAATGAATCAAACGAACACAAACAAAGGTATGCTCTTATTCGTTCATTTAACTTTAACCGATTATTAACATATAACAAAACAAATTTTTTTTGTTTATGTTCATTTATTAAGAAAACATTCATGTTTGTGTTCGTTCGTTTAATACCTAAACACAGTGGCGGAACTTGAACGGAAAATTAGTCGAGGCCGAACTCTTAAAAATTCAATATTTTACACTACAAAAAAACTTTCAGAAAAATTAATACTACGAGCGACAAATCAGTGGGGGCAGAGGCACCCCGCCCATGCCTAAACGAACAATTCAATAAAGTAAACGAACATAAAAAAAAAAACTTAAAACGAATATAAACATAAAGCTACAAATGAACAAATATAGTCAGAAATCCCATTTTATGTATCTATATAAATAAATACAACTATTATGTATCTATCTATTAAAACTTAAACAAACACAAAAGAACGTACATAAACGAATATGAATAAACAAACATAAACGGACCGCGAACATACATGAACGAACAAAAGGTGTTCATGAGCACTTCATAAACGTTTGAGTTAATTACAGACTTTTTCAATTAGAATAATAACAACGCTTGTGCAATAGACAAAACTTCATAAGGACCAATGTTGTAAAGCATAAAGTTCAATAGACAAAACGAGTATACCAAGAAATAATTCATGGACCATCATAGCATTTCTCTGATTCTCTTTGTAGGCCCCAACTGTAGTGGCTATTTTGGGAATTTCGTTGAAGCCGAAGCGGTGAGTGACGTTGATTGCGTACGACACGCGGCAAACGTTAAGAAAGACGTGTGATAGGTGTATGGCGAAGATTGCTCCACGTGTCCATAAAATGTGCGTCGCGATTGATACCCACGTGGGTCATTGCTAACTATAGTAAGTTTGTAACCATACCCATTAGGTCATGGATATGGGGCGGGGGTTTGGGCGTGGGTTGGGGGAAAACGTTCAAGGCATTACTCTGGGTGGGCTTGGGTTGGGGCGTGGCCCTTGAGGCTTGGCTTTCAATCCGGGCGTGGGGCGGGGGGACATGCTAGCTGGCTTGCTCTTACTGACTTGCTCTTTTTGTATTACTTTTTTTAACAATCTGCCACACCCAACCCAAGCCCAACCCACGCCCCGCCATACCCCGGGGACACGTAACCAAGCGGTGGGGGGCTCCTATTCCACGTGTCAACAAATGCCCCAACCCAACCCAAACTCAACCCAAGCCCCACCATACCCCATGGTCTTAAGACCGTAGGGTATGGTGGGGCTTGGGTTGGGGGCATGAGTTGACACGTGGAGTTGGAGCCTCCCCTCCCCCCCCCCCCCCCCACCGGCTAGTGACGTGTCCGTGGGGTATGGTGAGGCATGGGTGCACCGCTTGGGTTGGCAGATTATTAAAAAAAATAAAAAAAATTATAAAATTCACACAACTTTTATAAAAAAAACCTAAAATTTCATTAAAAATTTTAAAAATTATATAATCCTAAAAGTTACATAATCATAAAAATTACATAATTCCTAAAAATTACAAAATAAAAAACCTAGAGCGTTAGATAAATTTAAAAAAGGGCGATCTTGTCGAACGCCTTTCGCTCCTTGCCTCAAAACTCAATGTTCGCCACCGCCACCCGGTCCTCGTGGCTTAACTCGTCGCTCGGAACGACTTCGTAATAAGCCTTGAAACGATCGAGCTTGGGCCGTAGCTCGCGCCATTTATGTTGGCACGCGTTGAGGTTGTGGCGGTCGTGTCCGACGTTATGTTGGGGGTTGGGGTGACCGCTTGGCTTGGCCAAACGGTTTGAATTTAAAATTCAAACTTTCAAACACCCGCTATGACATGGCGGTGGACAGCGAATAAGAGGACGCCACATCGGATGTCAAGCCCGCCCCACGCCCGGCTTCAAACCCAAGCCCCAAGGGCCACACCACAACCCAAGCCCACCCGAGGTGGTGGCTTGGGCGTTTTCCCCCAACCCAAGCCCCATACCCCATAGTCTAACCTGGAATTAGTTTCGTACAATAAAAGTAACGGTAAATTACTTTTTGAGTCCATGTGTTTTAGTAGTTTTAACTAGTTGAGTCAAAATCAAAAAGTTTAACGACCTAAGTCCCTATAAGCATTTTCTTTAACCATTTGAGTCCTTTTGAGTCCAAATTTTAACATTTTGAGTCCAATTTTTTGGACTCAAATCGTTATAAAATGAACAAAATTGGACTCAAAACGTTATAAAATAAATGGCTAGGGACTCAGAGCGTTAAATTTTTTTATTTGGAACTCAAGTAGTTAAAACCACTAAAACACAGGGACTCAAAAAGTAATTTACTCTAAAAGTAATTACTCTCATAGATCTTTTTTCCTTTTGGAAGATACAGGATCGAAACAATCAACCTATTGATAGTTGAACAATGAAAATAGATGGCGAGTGCCCGATCGAATTGAACGGGTCATGTATATATTAGAATCAAAACTGAAACCGAAATGTCTTAACAAATAGGTGTGCAAGGTTCGGTTCGATTTTTTGGCAAAATCAAAACCGAAATCGAAATGTCGGTTTTCAGTTTTTAAAATTCAAAAATAAAAAAATAATTTAAAATTTTAGAATCTTTTCTTATATATTTACATTTAACATTCTAATCTATTTTTATATTTCTTCAAAGTTTTTATTAGGCCATAATCCTTTATAATACTTTGAAGATTATTTAATTTTTATATTAAATTTTGTTGTTAGTTGTAGGCAATAAATAAATCATCTTAATTATAAATAAACATGATTATGCTTTTATTATAAACTAGAATTACTACCCGCCGCAATGCGGCGGGAATTCTTTAGTTATAACTAAATCGATTTAGGATAAGCACGTTATGTTGAACCCGTCAAACGGGAAAAAAGTAGATAATGTAAAAATGTTCACCCACACACGCAAATTGCGTCTTGTTAACTCGCAAAATTTAGAACGAAACGTAAAAACGCTATATCAAAGACACACGGTGCGATGTGTTTAGTCACAAAATTTAGAACGAAGCATATAGCGAAAAATTTTGGGAAAATGAAAACTATAAAGAACCAAAGTTGAAAGTAAAAAAAGTTGTGAGGATAGATTGCAAAAGATAAAAAGTTTTATGTTAAAAGTAAAAAAAACAAATAGTTTTGGGTTAAAAGTAATTTATGAAATACTTTTGGGTGAAAAGTAAAAAAACCAATTTTTTTAAAAACCTCCAAAGCCAAGGTTACAACAACCATATGTATAATCATTTTTTCTTTGAAAAACCTCCAAAGTCAAGATTACAACACATAAGTAAAAAAAAATCAAATTGGTTAAATCGCAAAAGATGGAAACTTTTGAATTAGAAGTAAAAAATCAAATTAATCAAAGGGGTTAACTTACCAAAAATTAAAACTTTAAAGTTAAATTGTCAAAGATTAAAAGTTTAGTGTTAAAAAGGAAACAAAGATTAAAAATTTTAAACTTAAATTGTCAAATATTAAAACTTTAGGGTAAATTGTCAAAGATTAAAACTTTAGGGTTAAAAGAAAACAAAAATTAGAAGTTTAAACTTAAATTGTCAAACATTAAAACTTTTGGGTTAAAAAGAAAATTTTCCATTTTTTTTTTTTTTTTGAAAAACTCCCAAAGCATAACTTACAACACATACATGCACATATAACTTGCTTCTTTATATAGTGTTTAATACTTAATATTCATGAATAAAAGTAACAATATATAATAGTATGGGTTAAACACTTAAACATTAAAATATATGTTTTTTTCGTTTCGGTTCAGTTCGGTTTTTCTCGGTTATTGAAAATGGTTATGCGCAAACCGAATCGAAATTTTTGGTTATTAAAAATTCGAGAACCGAACCGTCAGTTTTTGTTTCGGTTCGGTTTTGTCAGTTATTTCAAGTGTGGTCCGGCTAAAAAGTTTAAATCTCTTCAAAATTGTACAAAGTTATAAAACACTATAATTTCAACCTTAAAACACACCCAAAACCCATAAATGATAAAGTGAAGATTACTAAAACACTATATTTAAACCCTAACACTTCATAAAAAAAACGATAAACACACTATCGTACAACTATAAATATTAAACACAACATGATAATCATAAACACATAATGTTAGTCATTAGATAATTAGAGCGTTATCATCCAAAATACAAAACAAAACACACATATATGGTGTTTTTGAAATCTTTATTATGTTAGTTGTGGTTTTTTGGTACATTTTGTGTTTGACATTATGGTATTTTTTGGGCGAGGTGAGGTGGTGGTGAAAGGTGGAGGTGGTAGAGATGGGGAAGATGAAAAAGCTAGGGTGGGTGGTGGGTCCCACAACTTTTTTAAGTATTAATATTTCTTTTAACTTTTCAATTATTAATTTAACAAGTAAGAGTATTTAGGTTATTTTTTTACAATAACTTAATACCAAAAACTAACCTCTATCTGATTCAGTGACTATCCGAGAACAAATGTGTAAAAGCTGGAAAATATAGCTGTAATTTTATAAGTGTAGAAACTATAAGTGGAAATGGAGCAAATAACCGAGACTATTCGGGCATTTTTCTCTATCTTTTCACTTAAAAACTTATATTTTTTGTCTATAAATATTGCCAGATTTACAGTTATATTTGTTAAAATATTACCAAAAACAGAAAATAATGACAATAATTTTTGTTTTTAGAATGAATTCTAAAAATTTCAAATAGTTAATGTGGTTAAATGATTTGAATGTTAAAAATATGTTAAATAACAATAAAAATAGATGATATTAAAAATATCCGAATTTTAATATATAATATTGTATACCTTTTAATATTTATGTATATGGGAAAAGATCAAATAGGAAGTTTATTTTGGCTAGGAAGTGTAGGAAGCAATAGGATTAGAACATGTGGCAACATTTAAAATAAAGATAAAAGAGTATTTTAGTCAATCCAACTCTTTTTTCTTCCTTTTCAAAACCCAGTAACTTCAAAACCCACCATTTTCAAAACCCACCATCTTCAACCATTTCTTCACTTTCTATCTCAAAAATCACAACATTATAGTGCGATTTTCATCACAAATCAATGATTCAAACACCCGATCAACGTGTTCTTCAGTTTTTTTTAAGAAACCCCAGTTTAATTTCATAAAAAATCTTGTTTTTTCCGGTGATTTTGAAGATAATCACTCGATTTGTTCGATTCGAGCGCTGATAAGTGTTTCTATCATTCAAACTTCGTCAATTGTTGAAGAAATCACTTCGATCCATGTAAGAAATTCTTTAATTTCATTTTTACGATATGGGTTTTTGATTTAGTCATTGCGTTTTACGATCTTGGCGGGGGTCCGGGGGCAGCGCCCCTGGTAGCGGGGTCATAGGGGCGGCAGCCCCTGGCGGGGTCCAAGGGGCAGAGCCCCCGGCTGGGGTTTTTTCCGATTAAATTGCTGTAATAAAAATGCATCAGAAAAATTAAATTTATGTAAATTGCCTCTGGAAAACTGCATTCGTAGACAGTGTTTCTGGTTCTGTAAACAACAGGTTCTGGTCACTGCGTTTTAGTTAGATTCTGGTTCTGTGAACAACAGCTTCTGGTTCTGTGAACAAGAGTTTCTGGTCATTGCGTTTTAGACAGTTTCTGGTTCTGTGAACAACAGTTTCTGGTCATTGCGTTTTAGAAATAAAACATTTTTGAAGTGTTTTTACTCATTGCGTTTTAGGTAAACACATTTTTATGTGTATTCAGTTCATTGCGTTTTAGAGAGAACAGTTTCTTTTGTGTTTTCTGGCCATTGCGTTTTAGAAATAAGACATTTTTAAGTGTTTTCTGGCCATTGCGTTTTAAAAATAAGACATTTTTAAGTGTTTTCTGGCCATTGAGTTTTAGAAATAAGACATTTTTAAGTGTTATGGGTGCATTGCGTTTTAGAAATAAGACATTTTTAAGTGTTTTCTGGCCATTGCGTTTTAGAAATAAGCCATTTTAAGTGTTTTGGGTGCATTGCGTTTTAAGTAAAACACATTCAGTCCATTGCGTTTTAGAAAGTACATTTTCTTTTGTGTTTTTAGGCTATTGCGTTTTAGAAATAATGCATTTATTTGCGTTTTCTGGTCATTGTGTTTTAGAAATAAGACATTACTTTGTGTTTTTGGTGCGTTGCGTTTTAGAAAAAGTCATTTTTTTACGTTTTTTTTTCATTGCGTTTTACGCATCTGGGTTTTCTCCATTGCGTTTTACGCAACTGGGTTTTCAAAAAAAAATTTCGAAAATATAGCAATAGTATACTCGTTTTAAAGATAAAAAACGCTCGTTTTTTTGGTGCAATTTTTATAAAAAAATAATGTCGTATGAAAAAGTTATTAACGTTTAAAAAATGGGGGGATTGGAGGAGAGAGAAACTATTGTGCTGGATTGACTAGAATGCCCCTAACAAACCCACGCGCCTCTTTTTTTTTTACTTCAATTTCATTCATTTAATCTTAGCCCTTGATTAATTAAATGGATGGTCAAGATCACTTCCTAGCCTTCCTAGCCAAATAAACTTCCTATTGTATCTCCACCCTTATGTATATTAATAAA
Source organism: Helianthus annuus (assembly GCF_002127325.2). Classification (NCBI taxonomy): domain Eukaryota; kingdom Viridiplantae; phylum Streptophyta; class Magnoliopsida; order Asterales; family Asteraceae; genus Helianthus; species Helianthus annuus. Next base: position 6,304,528 of record NC_035447.2, on the reverse strand, counting down.
TGTAATTTAAGGTAATTTAAGGGCTATTTGACAACTTCTGAATGGTTAATTATTGAACCAGTAAGATGTCTGAACCATTAAGTGCTAAACTAGTAAGAAGTCTAAACCATTACGAGCTAGTATGATGCTTAACCGTTCAGAGGCAAATGTCTGACAATTCGAATTAGAGGTCTTAACCATTTAGACTCAGTATAATGCTTAACCATTTAGAGGCAAATGTCTGAATCATTTAGACATCTGCTCGCGAAACAAACAGTCTAAGTGATCAAGTGCTGAACCAGTAAGAGATCTGAACCATTAAGAGCATCGTTAAGAGATAAACAAACAACCCCTTAATTGTGTTAAAATGACATTCAATGAAGTATGCAAATTTAAATTGAGTTGACATTTATCTATTACATAAAAAAATTAATACACAGTAGAAAATCTTTTAAAAATTAACTTAACAGACTTTATAAATGTAACACCCCACGAAAACTCTTAAGCGCACTAGCTTCTTCAGTGACTGCTTGCCAAATTTCGGGACAAAATTTCTTTCAACTTGGAGATGACGTGACAACCCGTATCTCCGAGGTAAAAACCGTTCACTTTCTACAGTTAATTTATTTACGTTTCATAAACATTTTATTTTACCTAATGTTCTTAAGTGGAGGGTTCAAATGAGAAGAATTTTTTTGTAAGAAGAAAAAAGAAGAAGTTTCAACCAATAAGAATGCTTCATTTTACTTCATTTAATATTTGCATTTAATTTTAATATAAGGGTATATTGGTAAACTTACATAAATCATTAATTTGTATTCTTCCTCTTTAATAATAACTAAATTAAATGTGTAACTTCTTTTCAAAATATATACTTTTATCCAAATTAAAAAACAACTTAATTTTACATGTAGAATAGATTACTAGTTGTGTAGGATACATTACAAGTTGTGTAGGATATATTTCGAGGTGTGTAAGATAGATTTCGACTGTGTAGGATAAAATTCTATAACGTGTAGGGTATATATAAGAAAATTTTGATATGTGTAGGTTTTGTAGATTATATGTAGGATAATTAATGATTAGTTGACTAATTAATTAAAGAGAGAAAATTAATGATATGAGTTATAAATGAAATTGTATTTTACTAATATGCCCTTTCTTCTTTTTCTTCTCACATAAAATTTATTCTCAAATGAACCTTCCCCATGTTCTTAAATGTGTGTGTGTGTATATATATATATATAGCTATCTAAACTCGAGATATTTCATTGCCCTATATTCGTACGAACCACCCTACATCTATCCGTGCGAACCACTCTATACCCCTTCGTACGAAACCCCCTCGCATGAACCCACCTTCCACACTCCCCTCCACACGAAGGCTCCACGCGAAACAAAGGCCCAAACCCGTCCCCATAGACCGTCGGCCCAAAAGAGGGTTGCGGCCTATACCCAAGCCCACTTAAATCCCAAACCGCCCCCAAACCCACATCGTTTTAATGTTACGTAAATGTAGGATCGTTTTCTGACCCGAACGAGTCGTTCAGAAGACTTTTTTGCTCCATACGAGTGGCGGAAACAAACGTATTGAGTCAATTCAGCCAGATATTCACTTTAAACTGTCTTTTGATTGATTTGACAAAGATTTACAGCGAGTAGACACTTCGGCAGCAGTTCGGTACTGAAACCGGAAAAATTACAAATGAAATCATCAAGGCACCTATATATAGGCAGTTGGTTTCGCACGAAACCACTCATGCGAAACACTATTTCGTGCGAAATAATTCAAGCGGAATAGCCAGGCTATTTCGTACGAAATGACAAAGTCATTTCGTGCGAAATACCATATCCCTATTTCGTGCGAAATGAACTTCTAATATGTTTTCTCGAATTTCGTGCCCTGATCTATCTAGACAGATACAAGACTCGATACAAGACAAAGTCGACAGACGTATGCACCAACAGACTCCCCCTCGGATGTTGACGAAGTCTTCGGTGTCGAGTCTTCAATCTTCAGTCTTTATCAGTCTTCTCGAACTTTTTCGAAGTATCTGACAATGTAAAGCATCCTCAATCTTCACTCTTCTCTTCATTTCCAGGATCTCGACCTAGCTATTTCTTCACTCTAGTTCTCTTGATCAGATCTCTTGATTCCTTAAGTTCATCAGAATCATCAGATCCAAGATCAAAACCTGGCTCTATACAACTTCAAACTCCCCCTTGAGTTGTGCTTGGGATCGAAGTCTGGCTTTCACAGGCTTTAGATCGTGACCTGGCTCACATCCTGCTCAGATTCTGAGATCGAAAACTGACTCTCTCTAATCACAAACTTCTCAGAAATTGAAACCTGGCTTACCTGCACATCCTCTACCTCAAAATAAATTTCACAAATTTAAAATTTGACAAATTTATTTACCATTTGCAGGAATCAATCAATAACAAAATGATTTTACAATTTACATCTCTGATGAACCACTTGTAAAAATAACATTTTTCTTTTCAAACAATTTTTCATCTCAAATAAATTCTCCCAAACCTTTTGTTCATCATGTTTAGCACTTGGAATTTTGAAAATCAGCTTTTCAACATCAGTTGTCGAAAATAAGATGAAATAAAATCTTTTTGGATTTTCAAAGCTTTATGCTAAAATACACAAAAATCTTTTTGGATTTTTGATTTTCAAGAAAACAGCAAAGAAATATTTACATACAATATTTTTGTGAGTTTGTGTAAGAGGGTCATATCAGTTTATGAGACAAATCACTAACACCGTTAAGCTTTAAACATTTTAAGTTCTAAACGATTCACTTAGATTGTCAGTATACTGATTCCCTTAAATTTTTATACAAAGTTCAACTGTTCCGAGATACGAGATTAGTGTTTTAGGCACTTAAACTTTTTCGCGTGTCCCACCTCAGAATATACACCCGTATCCAGACTTCTATATTCAGTCTTACAGGTGAATGTACACTAATGATATCTGTAAATGGGTAATGCGAGACCGTGAGAGCTCAGGCTAGAACTTCCGTTCGTACAAAGAGATGACGGCTCGACTTGAGGTGTGTCCCGTTTGGGGATATTTTCTTCAACAGCACATGATTAGCATTTTTCAATGTTTCATCATTTTTTGTACTGAGGGCTGGCTTTTAAGATTAAAGCATATGCAAAGTATTATACGAGGACTAGGCTATTTCTCCCGCAAAATCAGAAGTCCTGGTATAATACCCCAGATATCACTACGCACAAAGACCTAGTATGTCAGAAATAGAAAATCTTTCAAACAAGATTTCGGGGGTTACCCATATATCCGAGAGATGTTCCCCACGATATAAGTAAGTATTTGAATTTAGGTTTATATCTCGAAAACAATCTACTAAATGTATAAAAAGCTACTGGCATATCCATAGTGAGACCGTTTATCACATTTTTGACTTTACAATTCTTTAGCGTGTTGTGATAGTCCATTGATGTACTATCATTTCCTCTTTTTCACACTAAAACTCGTTTTGAATTTATCATGTTTTTGGATTTTTCAAATTTTCTAATGTTTTTGGATTTTCTGAAAATTTTTACTCCCCCTAAAATTCAAAACCATTAAAAGAAATTGAAAATAAAGTGTACAAGTAAAGTGACAACTATTGTGAATTGCTTAAATTCGCCATCCATTTGGCATAAACAATCAGAACTCCCCCTTACAACAAACTATTTCCCATTATGATTTCAAAACACTTAAGTTTGTTTTAATCAAAATGGTTTTTCCGGAAAATTAGTTTTGTTGATTTTACCACTTGTAGGTTGGGGATTACTTCATCACTTTGTTTCATCAACCACTTTTATGAAAAATTTAACAAATTTAGGTTCTACCAACAAATACCACTTGTAAAAAATCAAATACAACTTAATGTCCCTGATTAACCACTTGTAAGTCGAAATATCACATTTACCAACCTGTGAATTTCTCAAGAAAGATGCCGATTCCTACTCCCCAATTACCAACCTGTGAGTTCCGGCAAGTCAGGTTTTTCAGTTAAAGAGATTCTCCCAAGCCTGACAGACCTTGGGAGATTCCGAGTTGTCAACACTCGGTTTCTTTCCTTTCATCTTCTTCTCATAATATTCCTTTACCCCTTTGACTTTTCCATCAATCATTTTGCCAAAAATATGTTTCACTTTGGGGTTAAAGGCCTTTTCAACATCAAATTCTTTCTTTTCAGAAAAGAATTGATTTGAAATCTCAACTTTGCCAACTTTTTGTTTAAAATTTTCAACCCTCAATGGTGGAGAATTTGCATCATCCATTGGAGGAACTGATTTTTCACTTTTTGATTCAAATTGTGGCTCCTCTGACTTTGTGGAATCAGATTTATCGCCAGAAGATAGCTCCTCTGATTTTAATGAATCAGAATCATTGCCATAACTATCATCAGATCTCTTAACAATCCACTTTTGATTGTCAAGGTTTGCTTTTCTCTTGTAAAATCTTTTTGAGCATTCACCAACCTCAAATTTTGAGTTTTTGAAAACTATAAAAGGTTTGGTTGGTGGTTCATTTTCAATCATCTTTTCTTTCATTTTAAGAGACACTCCCTGTTTTGATTGAATTGCCTTGGGACAATTCTTGGAAATATGCCCAACTGTTTTGCATTGAAAACAAGTTCTTGTCTCTTTCTTCTGAATATCTCTATTTTTCATTCCTTCTTGCTTCTTTGCAAGGAATTCTCCGTTGGTCTGTTTCCAGAATGAACTCTTCTCCTCTTCTTCCGAGCTTGCTCCTGAAACAAATACTGTTTTTGTTTTAGAAATTTTCTCATTTTTATGATTTTCTGGTGGAATAAATCCAAGACCTTTCTTTTTGAAATTACCGTTATGGTTTAGTTTCTTTCGATAACCTGAACCAGAACTGTAACCCTTTTTCTTGTTTTCTCTTTGTTGAACTCTTGAGGTTTATTTTTTAGGTTTATCATAAAGATTTACATCTTTTATTTTAGAAATATTAATTTCTGTTAGTTTGAAAACCTTTTTTATCATTTCAGTTTTGACACCTCTTATTGGAAATTCTTCATCAGAATATAATTTGTCAGAATCATTCAAAGTATATGCCACTTTGAATGTTTCATCATTCAAATTAGATTTTGATAACAAGAATTCTTTATTATAAACTCTTTTGCCCTGTCTGACTTTTGAACTTGACGTGTCGGATTCTGACTTTGACTCTGGTTTTGACTCCGACTTTGACTCCTCGGTTTCATCGTTATCCAACACCTGATCGACCACTTTCTTTATTAATTCTGACTCATGATCAGTGTCAGATGATGTAAAAGTGACATCAATGTTGTCTGGCAAATTTTCTGAAGACTCAGACTTCCACTGTAAATTTGTTGCCTTTTTTACTCTTTCTGAATTTGGATTTCGTGGAGAATATCCATTTTCAAGCGGGGGTGGACACTTGTTGTAACTGACACTCTGTTTCTTACCAGAAATCTTCACTTCAGTATCCTTTTTCTTTTCACAAGTCTTTTCTTCATATGTTTCTTCTTCAAATGTCTTCATGCCTTCAACGGTTGGATAAATCCTGTCAATAACATAATAAGTACATGAGTAACTTTTTAACAACCTATTTACTCTTTCTGTTTCAATCCTTTGGGTTTCCAGTTTTTGTTCCAGAACAGCACACTTCTCAATGCAATTGTTGACGACTTTCTGCTTTGTCATGAAAGCTCCTTGAAGTGTCTTCATAGCTGTTGCTTGTTCACTGCTTGTTTGATTGTACTGATTCATTGACTTGTTTAGAATATCATAAGACTCTTTCAATCTGTTCAAGTTGTGAATCAAAGTACTGTTTTGCTTTTTCACTGCTTCACAATTCTCACATTTCACCGGAATCTTTTGTGCATCAGCTTCTGTATCAACCTTAAAAGCTGGAACTTCTTTTACCTTTCTCTTTATTACAGGAACTTCTTCATCATCACTGCTGACTTGTTTCTTAGCTTTCTTCTTTTTCTTTTTAACTTTTCCATCATCACTGTTACCCTCTTCCATCATTCTTAAATGTTCTTCCATTCTTCTTGCATAATAATCATCATCATTATCACTATCTTCAGCAACTCGAGCGACAAAAGCTTTGGCTTCTAAAATCTCTTTATCCGGACAATAAGTATCCCAACTAAAATTTTCCCAGCTAAAACCTTCTGGTAATCTTTCATCATCTTGATCTATCAGAAATGCTTTGCTGTCAGCTGAAATATATTTATCCCAACTGGATCCGTTTGTTGATTTTTTGTCATCTTGATTCACCATACAAGCTTTCTTTGATAACTCCTCAATCGCCTTCTTAGCATGTGCAGTTTGAGGTTCTTGTTGTTGTTGAGCAACTTGATGATAAATTGCTTTCCGATAGTAGTCATTGTTGTTGAACGGATTTTGAGCTCCACTTGCTTCGCGGTTTGTGCACTCTCTCTTGAAGTGTCCTTTTTTCCCTGCAACGAAAACAAGTAACTTTAGATTTATCAAAACCTAAAGTAGAAACATTTGCATCACGGAAGTCATCTCTTCCTGTGATCTATTTGAATTTCTCAGCTCTTCTTAACACACTCGCCAAACACCACTTTATATCCATCAATTCCATCTCCTCAGCGTCAATCTGATCATAATCCTCTTTTGTTAGCATTGGATTCCCAATCCTTCCTGCCACTAAACTCCCATACGACTCCAACACAGTCCCCAACAAAGACATTTGACCTTTTGCAACTTCTTCTGAATAATCCTGATCATTCTCAAGATTTAGTACAATGTTGCATTGTACAACTTTGCCATTCTTTTTTATTGACAAGTTTGGATCAAATGATGGATATGAAGAAAAACTTGTTTTGCTGTTTGATCCTTTAGATGACCCCCCCCCCCCCCCCCAGATGAACTTTTAGCATTGAATGCAGTTTCAACCTTTGGTGACATGTTGGTCTTATCACTGATACCTCCTTTGTAATAAAGACCGATATCTTGTTCACCATCAAAATCTTTCATTCTTGAAATCTTCTGTTGTTCCATCTCTTGAGCTTCAAGTTTCTCAATAAACTTACTCAATGTCAAATTGCTAAAATCTTTCTTATTTCTCAACATCATCAGATATGTGCCCCAAGTTTCATGTGGCAAAGCATCAGCTAACTTTTCAATCAATTCCTCTTTATCTTTAGTGATGCTTACTCTCTTCATGTTGACTAACAAATTACCTTTTTCAAAAGTGAGTTTTTGTTCTTAATCATCTCTTTACTTCCAACAAATTTTGATTTTAATGCTTTCCAGATAGAGTATGCAGTTCTATTGTGTTGCAATAAAACCAAGATATCTTCCTTAACAGCTTGATGTAAAAGACTAGTCATCATTTTCTCATCTTTGTATTTCTTTTTCTCTTCAGCACTAAGATCTTTAATTGCAATAATCTCCTCATCATCATTCATTGGTCTAACATATTTCGTTTCAACACATTCCCAAGCATCCAAGTAATATGCTTGTACCAAATTCTCAAATCGTTATTCCCATCCTTTATACTCCTCGATATTCATGAGCTTAGGCGGTTTTTGCATGGTACCCGTTTCATTTTCTAACATTGTGTTCTGTGCAATACTCATCGGGGTAGTAAAGGCGTTGTAAAATTCCTCGTCCATGTTTCGGTTTTCAAAATTTCACAAACTTTGACTATTCAAACGAAATAGGCTCCTTTCAAACGAAATGACCCTTGGTGCAAAATACCTTTTCAAGCGAAATAACCAACCTGGTGCGGAATCACTGGTTTCGTGCGAAATAATGCAATTTCAAACGAAATAGGTGATTTCATGCGAAATAGACTGATTTCGTACGAAATACCCGGTTGATTTCGTGCGAGATGAAAGAACCTTAGTGATTCCGTGTGAAAAGAGTCTGAGAATGCTATTTCGTGCAAAATGAAACTCCTATTTCGTACGAAATACTGTTGATGTCATCATCTCGAGCTGATTTTGTCAAAACTGATCAGGTTTTTGTCCGATTTAAGTCTGAAACTTTCAAGGGTTTGTTAAAACACAGTTTCGCACATTATGTGTAAAATTCAAGTCATTTTGACCGTGAAAACTTGTTAATATTGAAAAAGAAGTTGTAGAAATCAGAATTTGCAGCTGAATTGGTAAGAACTCATCCTCCTGAGCTCTGATACCATTTGTAGGATCGTTTTCTGACCCGAACGAGTCGTTCAGAAAAGTTTTTGCTCAATATGAGTGGCGGAAACAAACGTATTGAGTCAATTCAGCTAGATATTCACTTTAAACTATCTTTTGATTGATTTGACAAAGATTTACAACGAGTAGACACTTCGGCAGCAGTTCGGTACTGAAATCGGAAAAATTACAAATGAAATCATCAAGGCACCTATATATAGGCAGTTGGTTTCGCACGAAACCACTCATGCGAAACACTATTTCGTGCGAAATAGTTCAAGCGGAATAGCCAGGCTATTTCATACGAAATGACAAAGTCATTTCGTGCGAAATACCATATCCCTATTTCGTGCGAAATACCATATCCCTATTTCGTGCGAAATCAACTTCTAATATGTTTTCTCGAATTTCGTGCCTTGATCTATCTAGACATATACAAGACTCGATACAAGACGAAGTCGACATACGTATGCACCAACAGTAAACTGCATGAGACTCATAACTTCTTAAACTAAACCTTAATTTGTGATCCCTCCCTCTCCATTTACTGTTGACGAAGAACAAGTTCCAAAGCTCCAAGAAATTCGATTTATATGCTCAATCGAACTCCCTTTCATCGCTATGTAATCACATCTTGAGTTTTATTTATAGTTCTTTTAGTTCATGCATAATTTTGGTTATTAACACTTCATATCTTGGCTGCGTTTATTCGATGTTCTTGTTGATTGTGATAATACTTGTAATTCTAATTGCTAAGGATCATGTGTATATGATGTTTAAATCGATTATGAGTTCGGTTAATCGTAGGGTTTCGTTTCTTTCATAATTTTAATTTAAATCTTGTTGGCTCTTGATGAATGGGTGTTATATGACTTAGTTTATGGGGATAATCTGTTGTGGTTAAGGTGTATAAGTCGTTTTGTTGGTTAAGAAATCACTTATGGGAGTCGAGTAATGAAACAAAATCTGTCTAGAATGTTACAGCCGACTTGTGTCGACAATTCTGGATTAAAAGTTAGCAAAAATCAGTATTTCTTGAGTGTACAACGTAGTTCCAGCAAATACCTTTCAAACTCCACTGGAATTGCATTTTTTCGACATCGTTTGATCTTTCAAATGAATTATTTCGTAACAAAGGTCCAGGCTATGTTTTCTGTCAGAATTTGCAACTCATTACTAATATCATAACTCAATGTAGGAATTGAGTTATTACCTAAAATTGTTTAATGTAGATAGTTCCAGCTGATATTGAAAATTGACAACTGGAATTTCGTTAAAAGAGTTAATGAGGATTTTTAAATGATTTTCGTCGTAAACTATCATTAGAATGTTACAAATCAGACCTTTGTGTAATAAATGATTTTTAGTGAATTTTCTGTAAGTATTTAAGTCATGAAAAAAAATATACAAGTGTTCATGAACTAATTGACATGTCTTGTTAAAAATATCATAACTTTTTGAGTTCGTTTAGTATTTTAAATAAATTCCGGAAAACTGCATAAATTCTGATGTGAAACTGAATCGTGCAGAAAGTGATCTTTAAATGCTTTAGGTATACATATGTGTTATCGTAGGGTGTAGTAATTGTTTAAAACCTTAGTAAGCGTCTATGAATGTATTGCACATAATTAGATGATCACATCCACTAATTTACACCAAGGGGTAATTGAATGTCAAATGTGATTTCATGGCTATGTGTTAGAATACGTGTAGGATTATGTGAATCTAAACTAAATGAAATGGTAAACATATCAAGAAGACATTGATCACTCCTGATTACCTTTCACACTTATTTATGCCGAGCAAACTAAGGTGAGTTTGCAACCTTTTACCAAAAGCATGCGTTCCTAGTTTGGGACAACACTTTTTACGATAGCTCTGGTTGGGGCTACACACGCGTTCCTAGTTGGAACCACAAAACATATTATCCACTGGAGGTGGAGTAGTACACTCAACTAAACGAAACACTATATCTGGAAGTCCCTACATGTTCAACGATTAGTATGTCGGTGAGGCAGGCAGGGTATTTGTTGATAGCGCTATTAGGTTTGACAAACCTCACACCGTACTGGGAGCCGGGTGTGAACTATTGGCCTTCATTTTTACACAATTTAGTTACGTGATGAGGGTTAATGAGGGCACAAAACGAAACATCAATATTCGGTACACAATTTAGTTACTTGATGAAGGTTAGCTACCCAAGTCATCCATAAACCAAAACAGTTGTGAACTTCACTTTTGCTTAACGAAAATTTGTGAATTCGCCAAATTTATTGTTGACACGTAATTGCATGCTTTGCAGGTCATTAGGTACAGCTGGGACGGACAGTTGCAATCATTGTCGTGGTTTAGTTTGATAAACTTTATGTTTTAAATTATTTACTAAACTTGTGGTTTTTAAGTCTTGTTGGGATTTTTAACTTTATTTCCACTGCTACTTAAACTGCGTTTTGAGAATTAAAACTTGATCGCTAATCATGTTGTTAGTGATGTTTTTATGATTTTAAATATTTGGTTTAACATGATTAGTGGTTAGATCATGGTCAGTCGCACGCTTCGCGGTAAAACCACGAATGTGAAATTTGAGGGTGTGACAATAAACATCACGTCAAAGTTCAGTTTTTTATGTACATAACTTGACGACTGCATGTGTTAACATATCACATCCAACCTGTGTAATATACATAATTCTAACCTAGTATTTTATAAATAAGGTTGTCCTCGTTGTTTACATCCTTTATAATGAACCATTGATCGAGTTTTAAATTTGGTTTTGTATCCTAGTGGGTTGGACTTAGAAACTTTTCAACTGGTTATATCATGCGGTTCAACCAGGTGACTAGTCAACACTATAGTTCTACAAAGATACCATCAACTCAAAGAATAATCCAAAATTACATAATGCCATAATCGAAAATCAAAATTGAACAAGAAGTGTTTCATTTTGGATAAGTAAAAATCAAAATTGAACATGAAGTGTTCTATTTTTAGATAAGTACAAAATCAAAATCGAAAATCAAATTTCCATTAATTTTTGGGGAGTTCAAAACGGATATCTGAAAATTCGGATATTCGAAATTTTTAGATACCAGCTTTCACTATCTGAATTTGTATCCGAAATTTTGGATATCCGATCGGACAGTGAATCGGATATTCGAATATCCAACTTTTTATTTAATTTTTATTTTTATTATTTTTTGATATTCGGAACCAGATATTTCGGATATCCGAATATAAGTTTTCGGATATTTCAGATATTTTTCGGATACTTCGGATATTTTCGGATATCAGAAAAAAAATTAAATTTTTGGATATTTCGGATATCCGAAAATCCGAAATATTTTAAAATCACTATCCGAATCCGAACCCAAAAATTCGCATATTTGAAATTTTGGATATCCGAATTTTTGAATATTTCAGAATCGGATAATTCGGATCGGATTTTTGGATACGGATAGTTTTGAACTCCACTATATAACACGGTTCATTGGTATTCACTACTAATACCGAATTTAACCACGGTTCAAAAACTAAACTGACACCTTAATTAGACCTAGGGCATGTTTGGGTAAGCTTATTGAAACAACTTATTGACTTATTGGCTTCTTAGAAAAATCAGGATTTTGTGACTTATTGACTTATTGGCTTTTCCCCCTCACATACACCCTCTTTGCCAAACATCATTTTAGAGCTTATGACTTTTCAAAAAGCCAATAAGTCAATAAGTTGTTTCAAAAAACTTACCCAAACATGCCCCTAACTTCATCATATCGATGATGTCTTTGTAGGGATGGCAATCAAACCCGAACCCGTTGGGTAAACCCGAAACCAGACATATTTGGGACGGGTTTAGGGTCGGTTAATCGGGTTTGGGACGGGTTTGGGAATAGTTTTTATTTTTTTCGCGGGTTTGGGACGGGTTTGGGATTTAGTGATATACCCGTTTACCCGACCCAATTACCCGATAAAGTGTACCCGTTTACCCGATTGTATACCCGATATAATTTCTTTTATATTATTAAATATGTATATATATGACGCATCCATTTTTTACACATATAGGTATTCTATTCCGTATACATTGTAGTTATTTGATATATATTTTTATAATGACAATACAAAATGTAACCGGTTAGTAGTTACCCGATAGATACCCAATGGGTTTTGAGATGAGTATACCCAACGAGTAATCTTTTTAAATTAACGGGTTTACCCGAAACCCGCGGGTATACCCAATACCCGATGGGTATTTACCCGCTAGAAACCCGACGGGTTTGGGACAAGCTTATCTAACCAGGTTTGGGTTTGGGATTACCTAAACCCGTCCCAAACCCAACCCATTGCCATCCCTATGTCTTTGGTATTTGATTAAACCGGTAATACCTGCCGGTTTGAACCAGCTTTAAAACATTGCTTTTAATCACTCTGCCTCTCTACTTGCTTATAAATTTTGTAATGATAATATATGTTCAATTAAAATTACGTCATGACCTTTGATGCAGAATTTAGGGGGTGTTTGTTTTTTCTTCAAACATCTTCAAAGGAGCTGATGTCTGCAGGCGCGCAGACGTTACCTTTGAAGACTGTTTGTTTTTTTCTTTTAAACAGATCTGAAAATGGCTTTTTTCAGCTTAAAAAAAAGCTATGACACCCTTTCTTCTAACATCTTCACACAAAAAAACCCCTCTCTTTAGCAGCAAACTGCTTTCCAATAGCCGGACACTCATCTTAACATTCCCATTCTCATCTCTAACAACCGTATACGACACCTGCTTCGACTCCTCATCCACCTCCGCCATCTTCCTCCCAATAAACCTCTTCACCTAGAAAAACGTATTCTCCGGATTCACCACCGCCTACCTCTTAGCTATCTGCCCTACCAACTGGTCCCCGTTCTTCGTGTACGCCACCACCGACGGCGGCGGCCGACCACCTTCTCCGCCACAAGTCTACTTCTTCTACTGTTTTAGGTGAAAAGGAAATGGATTTTTTGACCACCTTCTCCGCCACACTTATTTTTATTATACGAAGGATTTTTTGTGTGAAAAGGAAATGGATTTGGTTAATCCTCTGCGAAAAAGACGATTTTAGGTGGAAGACGCCATTGCTGCTAGAAATGGAGGTTGAATTTTGAGGTATGTATAAAAGGGGGTACGAAGATTGGGAGTGGTGAGGTTTTGGGGATAAAAGGGGAGGCGGAGGTTGGGAGGAGAGGGTTAAACATTCTGGAGGTAAATGGTTTAGGATGTTTTGATTTGGAAAATAAAACAAAGTTCATATAGTTTGTACAGACGGTATCAATTTATAAAAACAAACAGTCTTATGTTTTCAGCTTGAAGAGCTTCAGACCACATCTTTAGTTACAGACATGAAAACAAATGAAACCAGCTTGCAGACAATTTATGTCTGTAAAAACAAACAGCACCTTAATAATTGCAGTGATGGTATAAATGAATATTGACAATTTAAAAAATCACATTCTTTATTTATTTAGTTATATAGCACTTACTTTAATAAATTAAATATTAATAGTTTGTTGTGAGTTGCTTGCGGGCCCCTCCTTGTAAAATAAAGTGATGGTATCGTTTGCTTCTTGACAAAGATTAAAATAAAAGTTGAAAGCGTCTTCTTTTCTACTAACTTTGATCATATTTAATGCTCCTGTTTAATGTTTTATTTAAGAGTAAACTGCTATTTTGGTCCTAAGGTTTGGTTACTTTTACCATTTTAGTCCAAAACTCAAACCTTTTACATCTGGTCCCTGTGGTTTCAGTTTTATTGCCATTTTGGTCCAAAAATGAAATCAGGTCATACTTGTCTTATAAAATCCTGCAATTTTGTCATTTTCCTCAGGGGCAAATCAGGTCATATTTGTCTTATAAAATATGGTATTTATTTATAAAAAAGAAATGATCATTTTGCCCATGCGGAAAATGACAAAATAACAGGATTTTATAAGACAAATTTGACCTGATTTCATTTTTGACCAAAATGGCAATAAAACTGAAACCACAGGGACCCAGATGCAAAAAGTTTGAGTTTTGGACTAAAGTGACAAAATTGACCAAACCACAGAGACCATAATGGCATTTTACTCCTTATTTAAATTTAAATTCAAAATTTAGTCAAAGTCTAAATTTAAATTTAAAGTGAAACTAAATTTAAAAGTATACTGAAATAATAATTAACTAGTCTTAATACTCCACTTTGCGGTGCCGGGGATACGGGGAATAAAACTATGCTAAGTAATAATCAAACGACAACCAAAACCGAGAAAAGATGCAAAATAAAAACACAAATTTTTAACACCTAGTAACTCACATGATGTAAAGCGTAGAAGAAGTTAGATTTTTATGAACACATATTAGAAAGTCGAGGGATAAAAAAAACAGAGTCACCAAATGCGGCAACCAAACACCGTATTTAGTAGCAGCCAGACAATGACCAAATTCAAGAAAAAGCGCAAAACAAAAACTCATAGAAAACCAAAATTATTTTAACTTTTGTGAGAAATTATAGAAATTCAAAGTTTTGTTAAAAAATGAAAAATCCTAAAATTTACAAACAGAAAAAAATAAAGGGTAAATTGTCATTTTAGTCCCTAAGTTTTGTCCCAAATTATCATTTTAGTCTAAATAATTTTTTTCACCTATAGGTCCCTGTTGCCATTTTGATTCAACACCCTAACTCAGTAAAAAAACTCAGTTTAGTTAGGGGTATTTTCGTCACTTTGCATTTATCTTTTGTTTTTGCCATTTTTATCCATACATGTCTTACATATATGTTTTTTTTCCTTTTCACATATGTATATATAGGGTAAGGTTCATGCGAGAATCACCTTTATTGCGAAAACCGCAATAACCAATGTGAACACAACCTAAAATAGTTAAAAAAACCTAACCCTCCCCTCCCCCCCCCCAAAAAAAAAAAACCGCTACTTTTAGTAGCAAATTTTTTTTTTTTTTTTTTTTGCTACTAAAAGTAGCGATTTTTTATTAAAAAGTATTAAAAAAATAATAATTTTTTGTGTTCTTAGCTATTTTTTGTTGTGTTCACATTGATTCTCGTGATTCTCGCAATAAAAGGTGGTTCCTAATGGATACTTCTCCTATATATATATATATATATATATATATATATAGAGTAAACTGCCATTTTGGTCCCTGTGGTTTGGCCAGTTTTGCCACTTTAGTCCAAATCTTAAACTTATTACATCTGGGTCCCTGTGGTTTGCATTTTGTTGCCATTTTAGTCCAAATTTCAAAAACCCCATTTTTTGACTGTTACAACCTCCTATTTTGTCCTGTAGTGCAGGGGCATTTTGGTTATTTTGCTTTTTATTTTACATTTTCTTTATTAACATCATCCCCAAATAAATAAATAAATCATAATCATCATCATCATCCCCAAATAACTGACTCTCTCTCTTTTCTCTCTAAATCGATCAGATCCAGATCCACGATGCTCTCTAAATCGATCAGATCCAGATCCACCATCGTCATCGTCATCTTCGGCGTCGTCCCTACCGAAACTCAGATCCACCATCGTCATCATTATCTCTGCGTTCCCCTCTCTCTCTCTCATGTTTCTCTCTCGTTCGGCTCTCTCTCTCTCCTGTTTCTCTCTCTCTCTCTCTCTTTCTAGTGGAATGTTGTTTGAAGGAGATGGTGTTGTGATGTAAGAGAGAGAGAGAGAGGTGCAGTGGTTGCAGGGGGTGCGAGAGGGTGGTGGTGCTTGGCGGCGAGAGGGGGTGGTGGTGGTGGCAGGTGGTGGTGCTTGGTGAGATGGTGATGACGTGTCGTTTGTTGATTTATGCAAGGTTACTTGAATCTGTGTTGGATTGGTTTTTGTTACTTGAATCTGGTGGTTACTTGAATCTGTGCTTTTTAATCATTAACTTGAACCCCCTGCATCTGCTATGATTTATTGCTGTTGTTGTTCTGGCAGTGGCATTATTATTTATTAAGTTTGTTTCAAGGCTATGATGATCAGAGTATCAGAGTATTCTGGTGGTGGTTATGATTTTTTTTTTTTTGAGTAAACTGCGAGGCTGTGATGATTTCACCTAATCCGAGTCAAAATTGGGTCAACATTTGAGATTTTCCGCAGCTTGGCGTGGCAGAATCGGAGGAGGGCAAGTGCGCTTGCAACCTCTGTTTGCAGCCATGGCGGTTTTGATTTGTTGTTGGAGCCTCGTTTCTTTTTACAAATCGGTTTTTGATTTTATTGAAGATGATGTTCTTGATTTTCTGGGTTTTGATGATGATGTTTGATGATGTTCTTGAAGATACAGATCTGAGCCTCGTTTCTTTTTACAAATCGGTTTTGTTTTTGTGATGGTTTCTGGTTTTGTTCTGGGTTCTTAATTTTCTTGAAGATGATGTTCTTGATTTTCTGGGTTTTGATGATGAAGTTTGACGATGTTCTTGATTTTGTGGGTTTTGATGATGAAGTTTGATGATGTTCTTGAAGATAGATGTTATTAATTACTGAAATGTTATAATAAATTAACATGGACCAAAATGCCCCTGCACTACAGGACAAAATAGGAGGTTGTAACAGTAAAAAAATGGGGTTTTTGAAATTTGGGCTAAAATGGCAACAAAATGCAAACCACAGGGACCCAGATGTAATAAGTTTGAGATTTGGACTAAAGTGGCAAAATTGGACAAACCACAGGGACCAAAATGGCAGTTTACTCATATATATATATATATATATATATATATATATATATATATATATATATATTTAAAACAAACAAATACTACTTTAATTAATAAAAATAAAACAACTATTTTTTAACATATATATACATATAAAAAATGCTATATAACAAAGAATAGAACCACCGTTCACCATTCACCAACATCGTTGTTCACTGTTCACCACCAATGTTATTCACTGTTCACCATCACCACCATCCTCCACCGTTCACCATCACCACCATCCCCCACCGTTTACCGTTCACCACCACCACCACCACCACGACCATTTCTGCCATCCAAATTATTCCCACAAATGTCACAAATCGTTTCCAACAAAACATCCTCAGCCTACTTAGAAAAAAACATACCCACTTATAAACACCCTCTTCTAAACACACTAGTCCCATTAGGCAAATTCACAGAAACATTCACCAAATTTTCAACCTCCCCTGAGCAACAACTAACCTTCGCCTTTCACCCGTTCACCTTCAACTTTAATTTGTTATCAATTTAACAACAAACGAAGATAAAAAAATATTGTAAAATAAACTCAATGAATATAAAAAGGAAAAGGAAAAAAATTAAAGGAAAAGGTTGTTCACTCACTTGGACTTTGGACAAAGATTAAAGGAAAATAAAACCCCTTGGGCCGATCACGGAATAACATTTATATATTATCAAATTTATATATGTTTGTGCTATTGTTTGTTGTATCTTATGCATTATTGGTTTAATGTGTATATTATGTTTGTACATTTGGCTTTTTAATTTATATAATTAATTAACAAAGATCACATTTTACAACCATCTTTTAAAGAAATTTAAATAATTGTTATTTATATAGTATAATTTTGTAACATTTCTAGGTATATAGTTTTGTACATTTAGCTTAGTTAGTGTTTCATGCTTTAATTGGTTGTACCCTTAGTTTAGAAGGTTGTAGTTTTTGGTTTATTTATATACTATTAATTTTTAAGATTGTGGTGCAATAGAAGTGGTATTTACATATATTCCTGGACAATGGTTTTTTTTTACAAAACATACTATAATTTTTAACATTATTGTGCATTAGAAGTGGTACTCTAAGCATATATTCTTGGACGATGTTTTTTTTACAAAACAAATAGCTTGTGTGGGTTATTGTTTTGGGCCAACTCTCTTTAATTGTACCGGTACCCAATTTCCCCGTTTTTCGGTACCGGTATCGGAACGGTACCAGTAACGATACCGGTATTTACAGGTAAAACACCGGTAAATACCGGTACTGATACCGAACTCGTATATTCGGTACAGGTACGCACTTTTCCCGTGTTTCGGTACTTGTACTTTGGGTACCGTTACCGGTATGATACCGAACGGGTACCGTGCTCATCCCTAATCAACATTAAGTATTTGTATTTCCCTCCACAAGACACTTGGAAACACAATGTGATCGTTTGGATATCTAACTTGATACAAAGATGTAGTAGTTAATCCTTAGGTTTGTGGTTTTAAAACGCAACGAGCGGGTCGATAGAGAAGTATAAAATAGATTCAATGCGCCATAATTTTAAGGCCCTAGCAGTATAAAATAGATTCATTGTGTCGTAATTTGTAATGTCCTGGCCGCAACGCGGCGGATCTTACATCTAGTTCTAATTAAATATAAATATTAATTTATTTTAACTTATAATTTATATAAATATGTTACTATTTTACTATTTAAAAGACCTTACATTAAAAGTATAATAATCATTATAAAAGACGCCAAAGTTATAGCCAAATAAGTTACGAAATATTGTAATGTTACTTGTTTATCATCACTTGAGTTAAACTTTCTTTTGTTTTTATGCTTAATAAATGTAATTTTTATTATATAGAACCAAAGTTGAAAAAAAAAAAACTTGTTAATGCGTTACAATTGTATGTTGAGAACCCTACATATTTGTTTTAATTTTAGTTATACTGTTACCGTCAAGATTATTTAGAGTACTACTAAAGTAGGTGTAATATAATTGAGTAGGGTATGTTGTTACCTTTTTTTTTTCTCAACATACATTGAGGTTACTAAATATAACTTTTAATCGCCTTAGCAGTCGAAGCTTTTTTGGTCTTAGGCACGTTATGTGAACTCTATTATACATTAGATGTAAATAAAAGATTTTGTCATTACGACACTAAAAACCTTAAACCGTCCACTCACGGGTATACTACTAGCTGTTATGGTTTTAACTTTTAATCGCCTTAGCCCTTTGAGCATTTTGATCATCAACACGATTATGTAACAAGTATCTTTAAGGGTGTTGGTAGTCGTTTCTTTTGGGGATAGAAATAGGATCATATCTTCATGATTTGTTGATGTTATATACAAATAAACTTGTGGCAACATGTGTTTTGAGAACATGTAAAACCTCGTTTAGCTATCGGTTACTAATTAATGGATACATTTCATAAAAAAAAAAATCACTAATAAGATTGAACACATTTTATCCCTTAATAGTGCTACATGTATATATCAATTTTGATAGTGTAAAATCACTAATAAGATTGTACACATTTTATCCCTTACTTGTTTTGATTTTCCATTGATTGATATGTTTTGTTGCATAATTGTTTGGCTATGTAGAGATGATTACTTATGTGTTGTGTTTTGTTTAGATTAGATCGGACTGGGATCAAGGGTAGATATACCTTATAACAAGGAGTAGCGGGATAGTTTTTTTGAAAATTTGTTGTTGTTTTTTTTTTTTTTTTTTTTTTTTGATTTTGATACCCCTACAGATTTTTTTTTTAAAACGTTACCCCTATAATTATTTTTTAGATCCGTCGCTAAGTCTGGGATCGGTTGGTCTCAGATCCCGAACTTTTCTTTTTTCTTATCTAGTGTTTAGTTCTAGATAATGTAAAATCACATAAAACAAGTGGAAGGCCCATTAAGGTTTTTGGCGTTTTGAGCCCATTAAGGTTTTAGGCGTTTTGAGCGGTGGGCTTCACCATGGTTAACAGATCAAAGTTACATAACATTGGTTAGATTCACTTTTTAATGATTAACAGATCAAAGTTACATATACACAATTTCCCCTATATTAATTCACAAAAAAGTTTTGTTTGGTGAATATACCATTGTACAAGTCACCATAGCCTTTGAGTACAATTAGCAAAAGCACTTTCATTTCAACCTATTTTACCAACTTTTGGTTTATTTGTAAGAGTTACAATTCATATTTTTACAATTTTCACACTTATAGTTTTTTTGTATGTTACACCTTTGTCACAAAACCTTTATCATTTTTACTCAAACACTTTTTCACTTTCAACTTTGTTCTCATATACTTTTCATTTTTTTCAAAGTTGTCGTTTTGCGTTTGAATCTAAAGTTTGTTAGTTAACACACTACAACGCGCATGTGTGGTTCAAAGTTTTTACGTTATTTTGTTTTGCGGTTTAACGACCCTATGGAAATGTATGGGTCCTAAGTCGACTTGGTTATTCTTTTATATGTTTAACGTTTCACTCTAATTTATGCAAGTTGACACGCTGCAACGCGTGTGCATGGTCCAACGTTTTTACTTCTACTTTTGGTTCGGTTTAACAATTCCGCCGCAAAGCGCAGGTCCTAAAAACTAGTTGAACATAAATCATAACAAATTAACACAAATATATTAAGAACAATTTCACCAAAAGTTTCACAAGTTAACTTATTCTAAAGCAAAGATTTAAAACTCAAAGATACTGATGTACATAACGTCATCACGTGAATGTAAGACATAGAATCCAAATGACATAAAAATTAATTTAATTATTTGAAACATAGATCATAAGAAAATTAATTATCAGAGATAACAAACAAATATGAAGTAACAAAAAAAGTAAAAAAAAGAAGTGAGGAAGCAATTATATTTCCTCTTTAAGACTTTCCATCCAACATATTCAGCCCAATTGCGGTCAGCGGTTCAACCAACAGCCACCCTAACCGGCTGGTTAATTCAGAGGCGGATCAAGACGGGCAGGGCCGTCTCAACGTTTTGAGAGGCCTAAAGCGAACTCAAATACGGGGCCCTTTTCAGTATTTTACTGATATTATTTTTTGTTGTTGTAAATCAAGTATATGGTGGTATTCTTATATAGGCAAAAGATCAAATACAAATAATCTTAACATACTAAACATACAAATTGAAGGAAAACCCAAAAAGACAAGGTGGCATTTTTGTAATTACCACCAACTATCAAAGTTACAACAAAAAATACCTAAAAAAACACAAATTTTTTTTTTAACATTTTTTATTAAAAAATCGCTACATTTCGTTAGCAAAAAAAAAAAAAATTTGTGTGTTTTTTTTTTATTTTTTTAGATTTTTTTAGGTTTTTTGGGGGGGTTTAGTTTTTAGCATTTTAGCTTGGGTGGGGTGGGGTGGGGGGGGGGTTAGGTTTTTTTTAGGTTTTTGGGGGTGGGGGGTGGGGGGGTTAGGTTTTTTTAGGTTTTTGGGGGTGGTGGGGGGGGGGTTTAGGTTTTTTTTGGGGGTGGGGGGAGTGGTTAGGTTTTTTTAGGTATATTTGTAGAGTAACTTTGATAGTTATTGATAATTACAAAAATGTCACCTTGTCTTTTTGAGTTTTCCTTCAATTTGTATGTTTAGTATGTTAAGATTATTTGTACAAGAACTTTACCCTTCTTATATATTATAGTGTTGTTTTATAAAAAGAAACTAGATTATGATATTATTTTATGAATTATTTTCTTTTCAAGGCATTTATGTTTACTGAAAAATTTAAAACTTAGTAAATAAATCATGAAAATAAAAGCTAATATAATTATTTCTAGAAATAGAAACTTAACCACTAATGCAAACATATGAGAACAGAAAACAATAAAAATAATGCAAACATATGAAAACGAGAAAACAACAGAAAATAAGAGAAATAGAGTTAGAATCCCAAAAAGAAAAATAAAAAATCATTTATCTTTATTGACTTAAAACTCCTTTGCCCAGTCATTCTTTCTACACCAACAGAATAATAGCATACAATTTTTACTTAAATTGGGGCCTTTGAATAGTGGTGGCCTAAAGCAAAGGCTTTAGTTTCCTTACCCTTCAGCCGGCTCTGAAGACGGGTAATCTGGATCGATGGTGATAACGACTGCTGGTTTTGGAAATGACTACTAAGGTGTTGATATTTACCAATCAGATTTGGGATAAATAATCCGTTGAGTGGATTAAGCGCAAAAGAAAATTAGCAAGATGCAGACTTTGAGATAGATAAATCTCTTTTAATATTTTTCATTCCTAATCATTTAACAAAACAAGAATGCCTTATATAGGCTTAAAACATGAAGGAGATGTGTAGATAACTTTTTTTTGAAAGGTGTGAATTATTCGCGAATGTCGGGAGGTCTAGCATACGTTGTCTTAACCGGGTCCGCGCTAGAGAGCCCCCTCGCACAATAGATCCCCAGTTTAAACCTCTCAATGAGAAACCCCTATCACCCAGACTCGAACTTGAGACCCGGAGGGAAAACTCACTAGGGCCCACCATAGGTGGAACTTAAATACTCATGGCCACCACTAGAGCACTAGTAATGGTTGTGTTGATAACTAACTCTAATGAAACATGGATCTATTCCTAATTTAGTGCAATAAATAGGGAAACGTGGAGATGATGGAAACGTGGGATTTCAGCACGTATCAGGTGTACTGTATACGGTTATCCGCATGCTTTCTTCCCCAACTCATGAAAGAGCAAATAGCTTGGTGTCGACACTCCATAGCTCATGATGATCAACTCCCAGATCTTGTAATTTAACAGGATCTAGGAGTTGATCGTCATGGCAATGAAACGGCGACACTAAGCGTATCTACTCTATCTTTGAGCAGACAAGAAAGCATGCGGGTAACCGTATACGCTAATAATTTTCATGTTAGAGCACTAAGTTTATATAAGATCAAGGTAGGGAGAGTCAACTCCTCAAAGCCATACGCAAAGTAAGCATTTGAAGAAACCATAGTAGTATTAAAAAAATGCATGTGTCATTCGAATGACACATTATTTTTTTGTACAAATAGTGACATAAAATATATATTTATAAAGGTTGATTCAAATCAAGAATGAGCTTGTTGAATATATATTGTTATAAGGTTTTATTTTAACGTATAATTAAATGTGATACAAGTTTAATATTTCATGGGTCAGTAGTATCTCATTTTCGTTACATGGTAACTTAAACTAATTTAAAGATATTAAAGTTGGAAGATTTGTTGTTTTCTATGGAATTTTATAATAGCAAATCATGTGGAAAAGACATAAGGGGAGGTGGGGTGGTCTGTGATGGCCACCCCATCATGCGTGAAACAACAATGAACACCGCCGTCGTCAAGCTTATAACGCGTGATTTTTGTAACGCGTTGAAAGTTTAACGCGTTAAAATTGGAACGAATTTGCAGAAATTGTTTTGTCATATTTGTTTTGCAGAGATTGAATTAGTAGAACTTTGATGAAAAGTTCTGAAGAAACACTAGATTAATCGATCGGAATCAATTATCTAGGGGGTTTGAATCCGCATAAAAAGGTAAGTTTCCTCTCGTTTGATTCGATTGTAACTGATCTCCTTCTCTGATAACTCTGCAAAAAAGAAGCATCGTTAGCCTCGCCAAGGGGAGAAAAGGGTTCTCTCCTTGACCCGACTCCGGTGTGAGAATAAGTATGGGTTATGAAGAAGAAGATGTATTTGAGAAGTGTGTGTGACTTAACTTCATACCTGGGTTGTTTCTCATATTTATAGCCGGGAGTCTTTGGGCGGGAAAACCTGTTAGTGAAAAGTTAACGGAAGATGCTAACTCCGTAAGGGGTTACATTTCCTTCCGTCAAGCTTCTTGATCCGACGTGAGTGCACACGGATCGCTGATTAGATCTATGGCTGGGGGTTTGCCACGTGGAAAGTGATTAAGTGGAGTTTTCTTTCCAATTACATGCCATCGTTGTGATTTCAGGGAGGCCTGAGATGGCGACACGTGTCCAGACGGTTATAATCGTCTTAGTGGTGCACGATTGAGTTCCTTCTAGAAGATTACTGCTGTAATCTGGTGTGACTCCTTATCATGTGGAATCAGCTAAATAATTAAATCCCAAGTCTGGGTAAATAATATCAAAGTCTGGATATTGAGCGGAAGTTTTTACCTTAGGATTTTCATCCTTTGCTCATGGGAGAAAGTGCAAGGACTTATGATTTCCTTTTGGCGCAAGTGTTGACTGTTGCTTTAAACTTTTCTTTTTGTAAGACCAGTGCGCGGCCGCGCAAGGTTAAAAGGTTGAAAAGCAAGGTTGTGGTATGGTCCCAAGTATTTATTATGAGGTTTTTGGGACCTTACACCTTCAAGTCCCCCCAGTGTAGTGTTGTACTTATGCAAATAAGTGGAGCACTGGACTTATAAAAGAGAACTGCTATTTGGCGCGAAAAATAAGGAAACTTTCGGAAGAAGATTTATTTTGATCATTGTAAAGATTTTTGAAAATCTTTGAATTTGAATGAGACTGATACAGTAAAACTGGGTGACAGTCTGTTACTGTCAGTTGTTTTTTACTGTCCGTATCTTGCACGTGCGCGTGTAAGCGCGTTTGGTGTTGGTTTTCACTCTCTCTGCTGCTTGGAGAACTGTGATATCCGAAAAAGGTGTTGTGGCGGTTACCGATGATATTTATTGCGATGAGAATATATAACGTTTGAGTAACCCTCTTTCTGTGTAATCATTGTTTTGCTGAAACTTTTCTTGTTCCTTTTTTCTAAGAAAAGATTTATCATTCCTACCTCTTATGTCAACCAGAGAACCTCAAGGAGATCTTTCTGAAGAAATGTCAACTGAACTTCCATCATTAAAGTGGCCTAGAGCGACCTTTGATGGTTTGGTTCGGAATTTCAAATTTCCGGAGAACTGGGGTACTCTGTACCCTGAAGAGGGGCAGACTGCAGCGGATGCTCCGGCTGGGTATATTACCCTTTTTTGGGATTTTTTATGTGAAGGCAACTTTTGTTTGCCTATTACTAAATTTTTCCTTGAATTCCTTGAGTACTATAAGTTGCATATCTCCCAACTTCACCCTATTGGCATGGTTAGGGTTCGACATTTTGAATTTGTGTGTCGGATAATGCATATTGAGCCAACTGTTTCTCGATTTAGGGTTTTTCACCAGATGCATTGTACCCAAGGGTTTTACTCGTTCGTTCAGAGGGCGTCTACAAAGAAGATTCTACAGCAACCCCCAAAATCCTTTCACGATTGGAAACAAAAATTCTTTTTTATCAAGGCCGGAGTGATTCCAGTGAGGATGGTTTTAAGGGGGAAGGAAGATGTTCCGATTGAAACGATTCAGACCCCTGTTGACGAGAACTGGTACCAGGATCTAAAGGACGTTCAGAACATTGTTTTGCCGGAGAAAGCTCTTGTCGGAGCCAGCATGAGTTTGAATTGGAAGATGGATCGTGACGATAAACCAGTATATACGAAGGATGGTCATAGTAAGTTTGGGGTTTTTCCCTCTCTCTCTCTTTCTCTTTTTTTTTTTTTTTTTTTTGAACTTGCCTTTCTTCCTTTGTAGTTGTGTCGCTGTATGTTGTCGCATTCAAGAGGGAAGGTGGAAGAATGGGTACTATTAAGAAGAAACCTGATGAGGAGCTTTGGTACCACCAGATTGTGAGAAACTTTGTTCTTCCGCTGGATGCGATCTGTCTGCTCAGCCTGCTGCTGGTGCTGGTAAGCTATATTGGTTTTTGGTTTTGCTTTTTGCATTTTTGAATAATTTATTCTTTGCGCTTATTTTAGGTGAGTTGTTAAATTTGGGCATAGGCCCTGAGAAGAGGAAATGCGCGATGACTTCTACTTCTGTGCCGAAGAAAGGTGAAGATAAAACGCAATCCTTGAAGACAAAAAAATGTTGGAGGAGAGAAGAAAGGTATGCGCCATTCCTCTGACTCCTGGTGCGGTTATGTGGTGGTTTCTGACTCTTTGGAGGGTCTTATACCTGCAGTTACTGTTAGGAGGCCAAAATCTGAACCGAGAGACACTGCTGATATCCCTCAATCCAACCCAAATGAACCCATTGACTTGGATTCTAGCGCTGAACACTTGGTGCATAGGAAAGCTGGTAAAAGGAAACAAGCTGATACTGATGCTGAGGGTCAGCCTTCTAAGAAAATTCAGAGGAAGAAAATTACCAGAAGAGGAAATGTAGATGCTTTTATTCCGGAACCTGTCCCTGGTAAGTGTTGCCTTTTCTTGTTTCCTTTATGCGCATTAAATCTTTACAGATTTTGTTGTTTTCCCAGAAGTTCCTGTTTCCCCTGTTCCCACAGAGCTGCTATCTGTGGTCAATGAAGAGCTTCCATCCACCCCTCCGCGTGCTTCTGTTGTTGACCAGTTAGAGCCTACGGGGGTTGCTGATGGTGGTGTGGATAAGACTGTTGAGGCTGAGAAGCCTGTTGATATTGCTGCGGAAACTGAAAAAGTTATTGATCCAGGGGTTGTGGATGGTGCCGGTAATCCACAAACCCCTGGAACTGTTGTTCAAGATTTGGGGAAAGAACAAACTGCTGAAAAAACTTCAATTCCTTCCCCTAAACCTTCTGATGTTATGCCTGAGCATGTTGAGAAGATGACAGTTGAGGAGCAAGGCTCATTTGCTGGTATTGGTAAACATTCTCCGATCCGCCCAGAAGAAATTTTTGGGGGATTACTACTACCAGACCTATATGGAGAAAGATGCCTCTAAGCCTCACGCCCCTGTTTGGAATTTGAAGAAAGGTGACACTTTCTCGGATTGGCGCGTGTGCCAAGATTGGTTGCAGGGGATACTTCCCCCTGGGGAGATCAAGTTTCAAGAAGGTCGGTCTTATGAACAAACCTATCAAACTTACCTTGAAGAGACTGTTTCTCATGTGTCTACCACTCATCGCATAGTGCATGAGTGGTATAGTATGCATAAGGACTTGGAAGCTTTTAAGGTGTCTCAGAAGAAGTTTGCCAAAGACGAGAGGCGCTTGGCTTAGCTGAAGGCTAAATTGGAAACTGATCAAGCCAAGTTTGAGGCTGATCTTAAAACCGAGGAGTGGTCTGCTGCAGGCTGGAAGAGGAAAGCGTAAGCTGAAGCTGCTCTCCTTTCCGAGGAACGCAAAAATTGGAGGAAAATTTGCGAAAAAGATAATGCTGAGAAGGCAAACCTTCGTAATATTATTAATAACCTCAAGGCTGAGGTTGAAAAACTGAAGAACCAGGATGCGGAGGTAGAAAAGTTGAAAAAAGGAGAAAGCTGATGCAGAAGCTGCTTTACAAGAAGCGTGTTCCCATAGGGAGCGCAGTGAGCAACGAGAGGTACAAGCTTGTGCCACTCTTGCCCTTAGAGATAAAGAGTTAGAAGAACTTACTGCTTTGCTTTCTGATCAGGAAAAACTTAAAAAGGACCTGGAGCTTGCGCATTCTGAAAAGGCTGAAACCTCTCGCCGTTTGACCGAAACTGAAGAAAAATTGGAAAATTCTGAAACGGCACGGGTCACGGCGGAGAGCGAGCTTGAACCTTTAAAGAGTGATATGGCGTGGTTAAAAGTTTGTGGAATTGCTTGTGTAAGTTGTTTGTTCCTTTTTGTTGTGGAACTGTTTATGCGCTTTCTTGTTATTCACCCTTTCCTCCTTCCGCAGGTTGCTGAGTCAGTGCTAAATTCTGAAGAGTTGGATAAAACTGTTGGGCGGTTAGTTGTTGCCGCGCGTAAAGATGGGTATGCCCAAGGATATGCTGAGTGTTCTCAGCATGTAAATAGCGCTTTGAAGGTGGATTGGGATATCAGGAAATCTGTTACTTATGGCGTAGATACTAATGTTGCGCTTGCTGCTTTAAAACGGAATTTAACAACTTGCAACTTCCGGTTATGGATCTGATAAATGTGGCGCTGCAATCTGACGATCACGTAGCACAACTAAAAGAAATCTTTCCGGATGAGGGTGAAGATTTGTCGTAGGTTGAAAATGTATTTGAACAATTCTCTTGTAATATTTGGGATGTATATCCCTTTTTTGTTGGTGCGCTGTTGCGCAAGTAACTAAAACACTGTCGTGTTTGATAGTTTTTCAGGCGTATTTGTATGCCAAGAATAGTATGCTATGTTTTTCGTTTAACAATATTTTGCATGAGTACAATTATTTTATTGAGTAAGGCGAATGAATTTGGTATAAAGCTCATGTGTGAACTTATGGTCGTTTCTGATGTGATCACTGACCGTTCATGAAGCTTGTTTTGTAACTACCATAATGTTTTTGCGCTTACTAAAAGAAATTGCATGCACTTTGTAAGAAAAACACAGAAATAATAGAAACTTTGTTATTTTATTTAGGTATAGAGCACAAAGGCTTTTACAAAGTTTGCTAATATAATTATATGAAACTTAACTTACTCTTTAATATTCCCGTTTCGCTTGATAGATCATGTTTTCCTGCGGGAAATTCATAGAGTTGTCTCTTAAGTTTTTGCCCTTTTGTTTGGGCCCTCCTCACCCCGAGTTATCTGCTTAATTTATTTGCGCACATTTTGGAGCAAATGTGTGAGCTCGCCGCTTTTGAGGGCTTTCTCTATTTCTGTGCGTAAAGAAATGCAGTTCTTAGTGGTATGCCCGTTGTCCTTGTGATACTCGCAGTATTGGGCAGGGTCTTGTCCGCGCTTATTTTTTATCGGGATCGGAGGTTTGAATTGATAGTCTTCAGTGCTTAAGACTTCCGCCGGGGTCTTAGTTAGGGGAGTCCACTGCCTCTCCCTATTCTCTTGTTTAGACTCCCTCTGCGCGGTGAGTTTGTTGATCGTTGTTCGAGCATCTTCAGACGAACGATTTCCTGAGTTGGACTCGCGCCATGATTTCTTAAATCTTCTCTCGCTAGTGGAGCTTAAATCCGCGGGTCTATTATGTGGTGGCGGTGGCCTGTTTGTGGTAAGGTTTTTTTCTGTTTACGCATAAACCTTGGCTGCCGCCATCACCTTCTCCCAGTTTTTAGGGAGACTTTCTGTTCCAGATAAGACCTTTATCATGTCATCACACCTAACCTCGTACTTGAATTGGGCGCGGATTAGTTGTTCGTGAACACCACCAATCTCCAGTACTTCTTTGTTATATCTGGTGATGAAATCCTCCAGATTTTCATCGTCATGGCGCCAAATGTTCATGACGTCAGACGTATCGCGAATGGAACGTCGTTGTTGACTAAAATGTGTCAGAAATTTTTCACGCAGGTCTTTCCATGATTCGATCTGTCCGATTGGTAAGTTATCGAACCAGATTCTCGCTGCACCTGTTAGAGTCTGTACGAACAGATGGCACCATAGCGGGAGGGTCTAACCCCCAACCAGACCTGCGCTGGTAAACACTCTCAAGTGGTCATCGGGGTCTGTCAGCCCATTAAACTTACCCACGTTGGATGGTAGTTTAGCTTTCTCAAGCGGAGCTAAAGCTATTTTCATGATGAACTTTGATTTTTCCACTGCTTCCGCAGGGCAGTAAATCAAATCATAGTTGTGTTCTGCCTCAGGGTTATAAACCGCACGAGACCTGTATTTATTGTAATTTGGCTGTAATCGATTGAACACACTGGTATTTGCACTTAAACGGTATGTTGGATCAGACTCATTGGTGTGGGTGTTCCGTTGGGAACCCAACCTATCGTGAACTGATTGTCTTCGATGAGGGTGTGGTTCACCATGATATTCTCTCTGGTGACTTCCTGATTTACGTTTTGATGTGGATCTGGCATAAACTTCTGTATCCTCGTAAGTTGAATTCTCTCGTTGGGAAGCGTTAGCACGAGATCCTGGTCTCAGTGACTGAGTTAAGGGGGCAGTATGAGCACACAGCTGTGTGTATACCGCATTTAGTGCCCCTTGAGACCTGACATACCAGGAAATTGGAGTTTCTCCTGGTGGCAGAATTGAATAAGCAGGGTTTGCTGGTAACGCTCCTGGAGTGACAGGGTCGTTTGCTCGATTGGATTGAACCTCGTTGTCATCCGAGACATCCTCTGGGATTCCTTCTACTTGAAAGTTGTTTTCGACATTCGGCCGAGGACCGGTTTGCCGATGAGATGACGTTTCCTCCATATGCAAATGGAAACGATGAAATGAATCGACAAAACAAGAGAGAAACGGGTGAAACAGAGAAAAAACGGTGGGCGCCAATGAAGAAACACTAGATTAATCGATCGAAATCAATTATCTAGGGGGTTTGAATCCACATAAAAAGGTAAGTTTCCTCTCGTTTGATTCGATTGTAACTGATCTCCTTCTCCGATAACTCTGCAAAAAAGAAGCACCGTTAGCCTCGCCAAGGGGAGAAAAGGGTTATCTCCTTGACCCGACTCCGGCGTGAGAATAAGTATGGGTTATGAAGAAGAAGATGTATTTGAGAAGTGTGTGTGACTTAACTTCATACCTGGAGTCTTTGGGCGGGAAAACCTGTTAGTGAAAAGTTAACGGAAGATGCTAACTCCGTAAGCGGTTACATTTCCTTCCGTCAAGCTTCTTGATCCGACGTGAGTGCACACGGATCGCTGATTAGATCTATGGCTGGGGGTTTGCCACGTGGAAAGTGATTAAGTGGAGTTTTCTTTCCAATTACATGCCATCGTTGTGATTTCAGGGAGGCCTGAGATGGCGACACGTGTCCAGACGGTTATAACCGTCTTAGTGGTGCACGATTGAGTTCCTTCTAGAAGATTACTGCTGTAATCTGGTGTGACTCCTTATCGTGTGGAATCAGCTAAATAATTAAATCCCAAGTCTGGGTAAATAATATCAAAGTCTGGATATTGAGCGGAAGTTTTTACCTTAGGATTTTCATCCTTTGCTCATGGGAGAAAGCACTTATGATTTCCTTTTGGCGCAAGTGTTGACTGTTGCTTTAAATGTCACACCCCAACCGATGGCGGAATCATCGGGGCGCGGCACTAGGCGAATCAGATTGCTCAAGAGAATCCATAACAACTACATTGCGATAATATTCATTACATTTGTCATCCCATACTAACAAACAATACAATCACATAAGTTATCACAGATTTCTTGTCCTCTCGAACAATTCAAATCCGTCAACTTAGAATTTAGGTGAGTTTCTAGACTTCCTAGCTTGATTTGATGTAGACTTAGACTAATCCTGCAACATACGTTAACATATTGTCAATACAAAAGTATTGGCGAGTATACATGTTTGATATGTAATAGTATAATAGATTAAAAGTACTGCAAATTTCCATATGCATAAACGTAATACACGACATATATACTCACAAAACTGATACTACCAGCTAAGTCCTCGATGCTCGACTCTTCGATGGCATAACTAGACCCCGTCGGGCGCAATAGTACTATACTAGTCTTGGTGGGACGTCACGAGTATAAGTCCTAGCATACATGCAACTAGCATCACGTATATCTATGCAAACAGTTATTCGCAAGTGATAGATTGACAATTTGATTCATTCGTTTGACAAGTTCGATTTATAAGGAACGTATGTTACACCCAAAATTCGATAAAAGGGGTCAAGTATACTCACAGTGCGTATTCGGTTGGATTGACGGGATGGTGCCTGAGAATGTCCTGATTTCAGACTAATTGCATAAGTATTGGATTACGCGTTAAACGGTATCGATCTACGTGAAATTGGACAAAAAATTGAACTGAGCTGGCCCATTCGGATGGACCGCTCGATCGAGTGGGCCGCTCGATCGAGTGGGCCGTTCGATCGAGTGGGCCGTTCGATCGGCTGGTCCAGCCGATCGGCTGGGCCGCTCGATCGACTGGGCCGCTCGATCGACTGGGCCGCTCGATCGGCCAGCCTGTCCAGCTGTTCTTGATGATTTTCGAGCGTTTTCGGTGTTTTTGGTCGAGACGTTGTGGTGACGTGTTGAACAACTGAAATCCATCAATTCCGACCTGTTCTATCGGCCGGGAATCACCCCGTTCCATCAGAACTGGCCGTTCTTGGTGGTATTTCCGTGTTTAACCCGAAATTGATCGTCTCTTCGGTAGGAATCAGATCCCTAACCAACACGACAGTAAGAATGAGTAGAAGGTCGGTCTAAGCTCTGATCTTATCGTTTTTAGTATAGATCTGATGTGAAAACCTTGATTATTCTTGCGGAAGTTCATAGATCTGAGTTGTTATTGGTGGAATGAGGCCAACACTTGAAGTTCATAAGAACTTCATGATGACATCACTCTAGAACATCTCAAATCTGTAACTTCTTAGTTAGAAATCATGGATTTGGACGAGATTCATGAAGAATCGTATGGAATCCATTCGGATCTGAGTTGTTCTTCATGGGATGACATCACCCTTGAAGAACTTCATGGTGACATCACCCTAGAACACTCCAAATCCGTTGATTTCATGGTTAAAAGTCGAATTTTGAAAGATAGAAAGATGAAGGATTGCATATAGATCGAAGAAGTACAAGATTTGGGTTGAAAACTTACAAGAATCGGGAGATTAAGGGGCTGGAACGTCTTGGTCGAGTAACAGCAGCAACAACAAGTGTTTGAGGGTGATAGATGGTATTTATAGGCAAGGGAGGAGGAAAAAGGAGGAAAGGTGGGCCGGATCGGCTGGCCCGTTCGGTCGGCCGGCCCAGCCGATCGGCTGGCCTGTCCGATCGGACGGCCCAGCCGATCGGCCGGTCCGTTCGATCAGATGGGCCCAGCCGATTGGCTGTCTGTCCGATCGGCCGGCCCAGCCGATCGGCTGGCCCGTTCGATCGGGCGGCCCAGCCGATCGGCTGGCCCGTCCGATCGACTGGCCCAGTGTCACAGCCCCCGATCCTTATTCCCCGGGAACGGGCGGCCGCGAGCCAGTTTCGGTGGTACACGTTATTAATCAATTTGGCAGCGAAAATTTTCATCAGGACCGTAGTTAGGAAATGTTAAAACCCAAGTTTTCAATACACACGTTTCATAGGAATAAATCCTATTTATTTATTTAAAAACATCTCTTTTATTCTTAGGTAACTTTATTGCCACTTTTTCCAAGCCTTCAGTGCTGTCCAGCTGGCTTCTATTCGGCTTTCACATATTGTTCTCTGAAACGCGTTTTAAAAACATTTTGTCAGTGGGAAATACTGGTGAGTGAATCCCAGTTTAATCAAGTTTAAGTAAAAACCAATTTGCAGTATTGAGGGCACATCCGCAATTACATTTGTATCCAAGACATCACAATTAACATCAGTGGTACGGTCATACTCAACTTATGGGATGTTACCACGCCATTAACCAATTTTGTATACAAAACCCCAACATACCCACTATAATTGTATTCTTTACAAATACTCAATAACTGCTTTGTATATATTTAATTAAGTGAGGTTTTGTAAAAACAGTAAACAAAAAGGTTTACAAAAAGTGAATCAACTCACATTGCTGTTTTAGGTTTTTCGTAAGGGTTTCCTGGAGATAATCTATAAATTACACAAATGCACGTGTGTTAGTATAATAACCCATTTTAACATTAGTAATACCCTCCCCTAGACGGCATTCCAATGACTACGTCGGGCAGAACCACGACAGCCGTTACGGAACCCTAGATCAATCTGGCAGCGTATCTAATACGTCTCCAGAGGTTATAATACTTACATCGTAGCAGAACCTCGCTATTTTAGGGGGTATAATACCCGGGTATAGTAACGCCACTACAGAAAATTAAGAAAGAAAGAAAGGAAATGAACGACAGACTGAAGGCTCGTTACCTTCTATTTATAGGGCTGAAATCGCACTTCCAGGCGGCCCGCGTTAAGAATGGGCTAAGATTACGCGGCCCGCGTCAACGCTGGGTCAACGCGTAGCTTGGCCCGGTCACCACCTAGGTTCGCCGTGTGTTGGGCCACGTGGCGGCCCAGGGCTGCGCCACATTCTAGGTCGCGCGCGACCCGCTTTAACTTAAACAAACTCGTACGCGGCCCGCATCAACTAATGATTTCAGCGGATTCTGGTTGCATTCTAATGCGGCCCGCGTTAAGTTGAGGTGAGGTCAATGCGGCTCGCCTCAACTTAATAATTATTGTTTTTAATTTATTTTATATGTTATATTGTACTTTGGGCTCGGTTTTCACATACGGGGTGCATATAAAGACATGTTGAGACATTTAAAGATATATTAGGGTGTCGGAACTATTATGAGGGTGTCGGTTTTACCGAGGGTTGTTATATCCTCCCCACCTTGTTTCAGAGCTCGTCCTCGAGATCTACTGGAATAAGTGTGGATATTTCTTTTGCATTTCCGATTCAAGTTCCCATGTGTATTCAGGTCCTCTTTTGGAGTCCCACTTTACTTTGACCAGTACTAATCTCTTATGCTTGAGATTCTTAATTTTCCTATCTTCAATCTGTAGAGGCCTCTCTACAAATTTGAGTTGTTCATTAACCTCTATATCCTTGAGAGGTACTACGAGTGATTCATCAGCTAGACACTTTTTGAGATTAGATACATGAAATACATCATGTATTCCTGCCATTTCCTCTGGCAGTTGTAGCTGATAGGCTACAGGTCCTATTCTTTTAAGAATTTTGAAAGGTCCAATATACCTAGGACTAAGCTTTCCTCTTTTAATGAATCTTACCACTCCTTTCCAAGGAGAGACTTTTAATAATACTCTATCTCCTACTTGAAATTCTAATGGTTTGCGTCTGTTATCAGCATAGCTCTTTTGTCGATCACGTGCTGCTTTCAGTCGTTCTTTAATTTGAATGATTTTGTCAGTTGTTTCTTGTACTATCTCAGGTCCAGATAATTGTTTTTCCCCAATTTCTGCCCAACAGACTGGGGTTCTGCACTTTCGTCCATAAAGTGCTTCGAATGGTGCAGCATTGATACTTGTGTGATAACTGTTATTATAAGAAAATTCAAAAACCCACCATTTTCAAAACCCACCATCTTCAACTATTTCTTCACTTTCTATCTCAATAATCACTACATTATAGTGCGATTTTCATCACCGATCAATGATTCAGAACCCGATCAACGTGTTCTTCAGCTTTTTTTGAAGAAAACCCAGTTTAATTTCATAAAAAAATCTCGTTTTTCGGGTGATTTTGGAGATAATCACTCGATTCGTTCGATTCGAGTGTTCATAAGTGTTTCTATCATTCAAATTTTGTCAATTGATGAAGAAATCGGCTTCCATGTAAGAAATTCTTTAATTTCATTTTCATAATCTGGGTTTTTGATTTAGTCATTGCGTTTTACGATCTTTGCGGGGGTCCGAGGGCGGCAGCCCCTGGCGAGGTCCAAGGGGCAGAGCCCCCGGCTGGTTTTTTCGATTAAATTGTTGTACTAAAAACGCATCAGAAAAATTAATTTTCCATAAATTGGCTCATTTAGGTAAAACACATTTTTTAGGTGTTTTCAGTCCATTGCGTTTTAGAATGAGTCATTTTTAAGTGTTTTCTGGCCATTGCGTTTTACATATAAGACATTTTTTTGTGTTTTTGGTGCATTGCGTTTTAGGTAAACACTTTTTTATGTGTTTTCAGTCCATTGCGTTTTAGAAAACAGACATTTTAAGTGTATTCTGACCATTGCGTTTTACAAATAAGTCATTTCTTTGTGTTTTGGTGCATTGCATTTTAGGTAAAACACATTTTTATGTGTTTTCTGGCCATTGCGTTTTACAAATAAGACATTTCTGTGTGTTTTCTGGCCATTGCGTTTTACAAATAAGTCATTTCTTTGTGTTTTTGGTGCATTGCGTTTTAGAAAAATGTCATTTTTAGGTTTTTTTTTTCATTGCGTTTTACGTAACTGGTGGTTTTTCTATTGCGTTTTACGCAACTGGGTTTTAAATTTTTTTTAAATATAGCAATAGTATACTCGTTTTAAAGATAAAAAAACGCTCGTTTTTTGTTGCAATTTTTATAAAAAAATAATGTCGTATGAAAGAGTTATTAACGTTTAAAAAATGGGGGGGAATTGGAGGAGAGAGAAACTATTGGCTTGGATTGACTAGAATGCTCTTGAACAAACTCACGCGCCTCTTTTCTTTCTTTCAATTTCCCTGATTTAATCTTAGCCATTGATTAACTTAATGGATGGTCAAAATCACTTCCTTTCCTTCCTAACCAAATAAACTTCCTATTATATCTCCACCCCTATTTTTTAATCTATATTAAGTTATTAACTCGAGTTGGAATACTATCAATGAACACCCTCAAAACTAAAATATTTATCATTCTTAGAAAGAAATTATTCCATAAAGTAGGAAAAAATTCCAACCGGAATAATACAATGATCTATCCGACAACGAACCGATTTAATTGTAAAATTCACATCCTAATCTAATCTACATATCCACTCATCTATCTTCGTCAACCTCCAACCCCAACGCCCACAATCGTTACCCCAACGATCCCAAAGGCTACTATTTTCTATAGGGCTTCAAATGAACCAAATGTTCGGCGAACAATTCGTAAACCGTTCGGCGAGAAGTTCGTTTATTAAACAAACGAGCACGAACAAGAAATTTCGTTCGTTTAGTTAAAAGAACAAAATGAACAGAGGTCGTGTTCGTTCGTTTATGTTTGTGAACGTTCGGTAACGTGTTCGTTTGTGTTTGATAGTTCATTAGTGTTTTTAGTTTTTATATTCATTTAAATAATTCAAAATTCCGACAAATTAAATATCTAATAACTGTCAATGCATTATATATTTTGTCCATGAACGATTGTTTGTGTTTGTTTGTTTCCATTCGTGTTCATGAACATTAGTTTGTGTTCATTTGTGTTCATCAACATTCATTTTTGTTTGTTGCATAAAATTAACAAACAAACACAAATAAACACGAACAAGTTCATTTCCTTAACAAACGAACACGAACATAAAATCTCGTTTGATAACTGTTCGTGAACGGTTTGCGAAGACATATATTTTTAACAAACGAACATAAACAAGGTCCTGTTCGTGTTCGTTCAGTTCGTTGATTTTTTTAATAAGAAAAAGGTCTTGTTCGTGTTCGTACGATTCGTTTACTGCCCTAATTTTCTATATTACTATAGCAAAAAGCCTTAGGTAGTGTTTGGTATGTAGGAATGAGCGGTGGAATGGAATGAGTGATTACGAGGGAATGAAGAAAAGAGTGTTTGGTTGGTCAATGGAATGGAATCACCCATTCCAAAAGGCATTCCATTCCCTCAAAATCATTCCTTCCACCCCCCATGTTTTTTTTCCATTCCATCCCCTCTTGCACCATTCAACAACAACACCACAACCCACGACCTTCGCCACAACCCACCACCACCACCACCCACCACCGACGCCATCGCCGCCACCCGCCACCACCTCACCCCGACAACCACCGCCACCGCCGTCGCCACCACCCACTCGCCACCGTTATCACCCACAACTGCGACCAACCGCCAACGCCACTCGCCACCGCCGCCCACCACCATCGTCGACGCCACCAACGCCGCCACCACCGCCGCCACCACCAACCGCCACCTTTGCTGCGACCCACCACCAACGGCCACCTTGTCGCCACCACCACTGTCGTCACCGCCGCACCGCCACTCGCCACCACCACCACCACCCATCGCCGCCGCTGACACCCACCACCGCCACCTATAACCACCCACAATCACTACCACCGACCACCACCACCACTCACCGCTAATTTTATTACTCTGTTTTTCTTGTCTACCGAACAATACACAATAATAATTCATTCCATTCACATGGTAACCAAACAAGATATAGAATGGTAATGATCCATTGCATTCCCTCGTCCATTCCATTACCTCGTCCATTCCATTCCTTCGTTCATTCCATTACCCCATACCAAACAGACCCTTAGAAACCGATGTACGAGACAAATATTTCCCACCTAAATATGGGCTCTCATTACTTTATGGGCCATGACAATATGGGCTGTTTTGTTGGTGGGCTTCATATGCAGCAGGTGGCAATTATTAAAGTTTTCGTCTTCTAAATCAAAAATTTCGAAAATTTAGCCGCCAAATTGCGTAAATCTCAAAAACTTTGAATTCAAAAAACAATTCCGCTTAAATTTCACGCCTCATAAATACATTCATCCAACCTTCATAGCTCCATTTTATCTTCATCTTCTTCTCGCACAGCCATTCTTCATCTTCCGATCTTTCAATCTTCTCAGGTAACCATTCCATCTATTTTACCAACAGAAACCAGTTATATTCTGATCATTTCCTCATGTTAATCGAAATCTGTTGTGTTTTTCTTGTTGTTATCGATACACACTTATACTATACATTCAGATCTACGTTTTATAGAGCTTTTTTTGTTATTATCACCGTAATTTTAGGTGTTTGTTTTTGGATCTTGATTTGAAATCGTAATTCATGCTATGCATACTTATTATTCACTCAGATCTTCGATTTGAAGCAATTACATTCTGATCATTCTGTCATGTTAATCGGAAATCCATAGTGTTTTTTCGTTGTTGCTATATTCATGATTTCAGCTTCAGATCTAGATTTGAATCCGCATTTCATGTTGTTCACGCTTATTATACACTCAGATCTTCGATATCAGTAGAGGTTTTTTTGTTAATATGTTCTTAATTTCAGTTGTTTGTTTCCAGATCTAGATTTGAACTCGCATTTCATGTTATATACTTGTTTTACACTCAGATCTTCGTAATCGGTAGAGTTTTTTTTATGTTATTATCTTTATAGTTTTAGCTGTTTGTGTTCAGATCTTGATCTGAATTCGTAGTTCATGTTATATACACTTGTTATACCGTCCAATTTCTGATTGTAAACTATACGTTCTGATCATTTTTCATGTTAATCGGAAATCGATAGAGTTTTAATTGTTATTTTCATATTTTCAGATGTCTGTTTTCAGATACAGTTCATAATCTAGTTGTTTGTTTTCAAATTTTGATGAGAATTCACTTTATACACTTGTTATACACTTAGACCTTTGATTTAGGGTTTCGTATGAACCAGACATGTGTTTAACCAACATAAACACTAATTTTTTATATCACATGTCACGATTTGATAAACATTTTGCTTGTATATTTCTTTGTTATTTAGAGAAAATGGCTGGAAAGGGTGGTAAGGGTCTGTTGGCTGGAAAAACACCTGCGGCTGCAGCTAACAAGGAAAAGGATAAGAAGAGACCGATGTCTCGGTCTGCTAGAGCTGGTCTACAGGTTTGCACATAAACTCTAGCTATTTTATTGCATCATCTGATTTATTTCGTAGAATTAGATGAACTGATTGGATGTTTAGATGGCTGATTGACCTAATTACGTGTTATTTGTTTTTATAACACCAATTTCGAAGCACTTGTTGAATGATTAAAGCATTCTGTTTGTTTAATAATTTAGTTTCGATAAATGGTATTATGTGCAACTTTGTTGTTGATTTCTTATTGCCAATTGTGACTGATTAGTATGTTCTTACTTGTTTTTAACAGCATTTAAGTAGTCTGTTAAGTGCTGATTTTTGACAAATCTTTGAGTTTTGTGTGTGGATGTACATATATTTCTGATAATGATTAATGCATTACTTGTGCAAATTATAGAATTTAGGCAAAAACTGTTATGTGTCAACATAATGTAAACTTGTGATAGTTTTTATTTTATTTTTTATTTTTTTATTATTAAAGTGACACGTTTTAATATATCGCAAAACTTGCTCGTTTTGTTACATGTGATATTGTTTGTGAATGTTAATGTTTTTATTATTACTAGTATTATTATGTTAATGTTACTATTGTGGTAATTTGAGTAGCGTATATTGATAAACAAAAATTAATTCAAGCTGTTTTTGATATGTGAATTCAGTTCCCAGTAGGTAGGATTCATCGACATCTGAAATCAAGAACATCAGCTCATGGGCGAGTGGGGGCCACAGCTGCGGTTTACTCTGCCGCAATTCTCGAGTACTTAACCGCTGAGGTCCTTGAATTGGCTGGAAACGCCAGCAAAGATTTGAAAGTGAAAAGGATCACACCGAGGCATTTGCAGCTTGCTATTCGTGGTGACGAGGAACTCGACACACTCATCAAAGGTACCATTGCTGGAGGTGGTGTCATTCCTCACATTCACAAGTCACTTATCAACAAAACCACAAAAGAGTAACTTGTTTTAGCTGTTTAAACATCGTGTTTGACTTTTACTTATGTTGACTTTAATGGGATTGTAGCAAAGATTCTTGTCGTATTGTAGTTTGCATCTTTTATAGATTGTAGGATTGATGTATATGACATTATCCTAGATTGTGATTTGACTCTTTTAAGGCGCTTCTGTTTGCATCTTTATCTGCGTGTCTTGGTTTTTTATCGTCCTGCTGGGAAGCGTTTGGTGGCTCGGACATGCTTTTGTCAAATGTTATTTCCTGTTGTTAAAAGTGGCTCTTAGAATGTTAATAAAAGTAATTATTAATGTTTAATCGAGTATTGGATTTGAGACAATGAGTGTTTTGTAAACTGCTGAAACTGTTTAAAATTTATATTGTTTGGTTTTGGTACCTTTTAGTGGTTTATGTCTGATAGTTCAAACTGTCTTTGTAAACTAAACCAAGTGTATAACCCACTTAACTTGTTTGAATTGTCATTTTCCAAATCTTTAGTTAGAAATTTCGTCGATCTGTGAACAAACCTTATAAACAAACCTTATATTATACTGTATCGAATTTTAAGGGGGTACGGGGCACCTTCGGTGGGTGAAATCGGGGAGGGGTTTCGCCGGATCGGGGGGTGCCGCCATTGATGCGGTGGGTGAAATCGGGGAAGAGAGAGGAGGGAGGGTAGGTGGCGGCTCACCGATGAGAGGGGAAGAGAGAGAGAGGAGAGAGAAGGCAGCTGTCCAATCAGGTATTTTCTTTTTTTTTTTTTTTTTTTTTTTAAAAAAAAACCAATTCACCTAATAGGGGAGTGGCGCCATCAAATGGGGGTGTTAGGGGAGTTTAAGAGGGGAGTTGACGTGGCACACGGGGATTGGTTTGGCGTAAGAGAGGGCACTCACCTATTAGGTGTGCACCCCCTTCACCCTAACAATATAAGGTTGTTAAGTCATGTGTATCATGTGATATGTTTGGTTTCCTGTATTGAGTTTGAGTTCCTAACGTATGAACCTTTTGGTTCGATCATTTTCAACAAACTCTTATGTGTTATTTAACATGTTCCGTGTAACCTTTTGGTTATATTTTTCATATTTTGAGATACCTTGTAGATAATGAATACGATTGAGCTCAAGTCCAAGTTCGTGACGTTTAGATTAAGGAAGTTCTAGTTCGAGTTTGGCTCGTTAATAGTTTCTAAGCTCGAGATTAGCTCATTTACCATTTATTAAATATTTAAATATTTTTATTTATATACACGTATAGTACTATAGTTATTGATTAATATATTTTAGTTATTAACTTTATATATTTTTATACTTATTATGTCATAATATATTTGTATATATAATATCTAATCATGATAGAAGTGTTTATGTATCGTAATATATATTTTTAGCGAGCTAATCTTCAGTACCTCGCGAATGACTGACGGTTTTATACCATAGTTTTCACATATCATATAACAAGTCAACCTAGCATTTTTAATACTCTAGAGATTTTTTAAGAGTTAAAATCTTTTTTATATAATTTAGTCTAAAAGTTGAATCACCTTTTAGAACTAAAAAACTCTATATAATGTCATGTTAAACAAATAATATGCAAAGCTAGCTTCTAATTGCCAACTTCCACTACTCTCTCTCTAAAATCTCTCCAGCAGTATGGGAACAACCATTCCCTTATCTCCGGCAAGAGTATTCTCATTTCCGGCAAGATCTCACCGGAAACCGCCACACATATGCCCCAAACATGGTCCTTCCACTTTGTCACTCTTGATCCCACCAACTTCTATTACTACAAAACATAGCAATGATCATCATAGT
This sequence comes from Helianthus annuus, assembly GCF_002127325.2. Taxonomy (NCBI): domain Eukaryota; kingdom Viridiplantae; phylum Streptophyta; class Magnoliopsida; order Asterales; family Asteraceae; genus Helianthus; species Helianthus annuus. The sequence continues at coordinate 6,262,743 of NC_035447.2, read as the reverse complement.
CTTAAAATCGACACCACAAACAACTATACAACCGCCACGTCATCAAAGACGGTTTATCGCGATAACTGGCTTGAAAGTATTGCCATTGCTTTCCTCTCTAAGACCATCCAAGAAACCGCGGGTTTGTTTATACTTTTTTAGTTGTTTTGTTTACCATTAGTTTAAATACATTTTCTTACATGTTGGAATAATAAAGTCTTGATGTGAATTAATGTTACTGCAGGGATAAAAGACGACACGCCCGGGTACAAGGGGATCGTGTCGACCTCAGCAGCTGTGTTTCGGGAACTTAGCCCGAACGAACAACGCGCATTTGTTCTTAAGGTTCTTGAGAAAGCTGTTCCAAGTTTTTCACTCATCATGGCAAGTTTTTCTATCTTCTTTTTTGTTAAAAGTATCCGAAAGATTAAAATGGGTTCGGGTTAAAACTGGTAATTTTTTATACGCGGATCGGGCTTGCTGCCCCAAGAACAATTTTGTAAGCCATAAGTATATTATTATGATTAAAAACTGTATTGTTAAATTAATATGATAAATTCTTTTAAAATAATATGGTTTATGTTGTAAGTATGTGAATACAACCCAAATTGACTTGTTTATGATTTCATATAAATGATTTAAAAATACTGGACCCATTAACACTTTGTTGTCTGTTTTTTTGTTTTCTTTACATATTTAATATGTTACATATGATTTAAAACATTTTTGTTAAAATAATAATATAAATCCTTTTAATATAATATGGTTTATGTTGCAAGTATGTGAATACAAGTTATACAAGCTTTTGACTTAAAATACAATCCAAATCAACTCATTTCTGATTTCCATATAAATGGTTTACAAAATACTTGACCCATCACTTTGTAGTTGGTTTTTGTTTTTTTTTTTTACATATTTAATATGTTAAATATGATTATATAAAATATGATTTCCATATAAATGGTTTACAAAATACTAGACCCATCAACACTTTGTATGTGAATACAAGTTATACAATCTTTTGACCCGTATTCGCTAAAATACCACCCGAATTGACTAGTTTCTGATTTCATATAAACGGTATTGACTTTTTACTCTATTCATTGTGTATGCATTTGATATTGTATTTTAGATTAAGAAGATGAGACTGATGCCCAATTCAAAGTTTACAAGGGAGTTTTTTGCCATCTTTACAACGGTTGCCTTTCGTTGGCTCGTGGGTCCCAGTGAGGTAGGGTTCCGGGCTCACTAACCGATAATAACTACGATAAAGATATATGGCTTATAATGTACGTGAAGATCACCTAAGTATTTAACCTTTTCATTAAAAGCGGCATTTATATATGCTGAAACTGCTATATAGGCCACTCAAGTATGTATCTGGTTACATTTGCATCAAATGTGATTGAAGCATGTTAGACATCGTAAATTAAGTGTCAAAAACAAGTTTTTTTTTTTTACATCAAATTGTTTCCTTTTGAACAATATATAGATACATAGATAGATAGATACAATCTTATTTTTTCTTTCAAAATAAAAATAACGAGTTAAATGCCATTTTAGTCCCTGTGGTTTGGGTCATTTTGGCAGTTTATTCCAAATGTTTCATTTTTCACCTGTGGGTCCAAAAAGGATTCACCGTTGCCATTTTAGTCCACTGGGTTAACTTTATCCACTTTTTCTGTTAACGAGAAGGCCAATTCGGTCATTTTATATGACATAATTGCCCTTCTAGTTAACAGAATTACATACAAAATGACCGAATTGGCCTTCTCGTTAACCGAAAAAAATGGATGAAGTTATCCAAGTGGACTAAAATGGCAACGGTGAAACCTTTTTGGACGCACAGGTGAAAAATGAAACCTTTGGATTAAACTGGCAAAATGGCCCAAACCACAGGGACTAAAATGGCACTTAACTCTAAAAATAACCTAAGGGCACATTTTGTATTTATGCATTTTTTTTTATTGAATTTGGTATAAACGAAACTAGATACATACCTTGATGGCACAATCAAACAATTAGAAAAATAAATAGTTTGACACCTAAAAAATAAAATGTGGATTTATGTATTTCAGTAATTATTAATTAATTAATTAATTAATTAATTAACTAATAGTAATTTGAAGGTAAGAGAGTTGGAGTTTGAAGGGAAAAAAGAGAGGAATGTTGTGCACATAACAAAATGCAGGTATATTTTTTGTTCTTCTTGCATACTTTCTTAAAATAACTTCATGTTTTTATTATATTTCTGGACACTAGCTAGCGAAAATAGCGTTATAGTCGCTATGTTTGGGAAAATTGTAGGTTTTTAGAAGAAGGGAACTGCGTCGGCATGTGCACAAACCTCTGCAAGATGCCAACACAAGAGTTCATTAAGAAAAGTTTCGGGATCCCCGTCAACATGGTTCCTAGTAAGTAAACTAAACGTGAAAAATGAGTGGGTCAGGTAACGGGCTAAAAAGTATACATGTAAAGACGGCTTGGATTGGGTTGACGCAAAATCCTAATTTTTTAACGTTTTATAAATAGCTAGTATGTCAGATATGATTATTAGTTGACTCTCGAGGTTTTTTTTATCAAAAAAAAAAAAAACAGTTGGTCAGGCTAGCCCTTTCCGCGTTCCCTTTATCGTTTTCACTACGTATTTTTTTTTAATTTATATTCTTAATTTTAAACGCTTGACATGTTAAAGATAAAAACACAAACTGAATTGACCCATGAGTAACGGGTCAACACATTCTGGGTCAGGTCAACGAAAAAATTATTCCTAAACTTTTTAATATAATTAGTGTGTCAAACGTGATTACAAATGATTTAGGATATTCTATGCATTAAAACATAAACTAATTTCATACAATTAGTATTTTACCCTTTTGATACATTTTTCTGATCTGACCCGAATTGACCCGTTTAATTATAAACGGGTCAAATAAACACCTGACGCAAGCAAACGCAGTACACAACTAAATATAGACTAAGAAAGATTTGACAACAGGAAAAGTGCACCAAGATTTACCCCTAAATAACAAATTTAGTGCACTCAAATCATTCAAGAACTCAAACAGGGACATGAATATACAAACTTAAGGTGAAGTACAGTTCCTGCACTAACATAGAGTGGCCCAAAAACATGTATGGTGGGCCCGCGTGTCCTCCACTCGGGGCGCACCAGTGCAAGTAGAGTTTTACAAGTGTTAGCTCCAATTTATATCATGATTTAGGAATAATGCTACAACTATTGAATCACAATCACATGAAGTGTACTCATTATGTATATTTTGATATGAAGATTTTGATGATATGAGTTGTGAGATTATATTCGGTCAGGATCCTCCGGCACAAGAAGATGATCCGGCGTTTAAGGAACCATGCTACAAACTATGTAAACACTCCTAAAACTTAATTTTATTCATATTTTTACCCCCCCCCCCCCTTTTTAAAGAGCTTTTTGATGAAGTATAGAGGGATCAAAATGATTATGTGTCAAACGGGTCATTTTTAAATGCGGGCAAAAATGGGCCGGGCCGGGTCAGGTTGGGTTAAGGTTGGCCCACACACATTTTGTCCATAATTTAAACTATTTATAAATAAATAAGATCAATGGGAAAAAAAATCCTATAGGCTTCGCTGAATTCGCACATAAATCTCGTGGACTTTATTTTTGTATGATTAAATCCCTAGACTTTTAAAGCTTAGAAAAAAAATTAAAATACTTTTGTAGTGACTTAATCATGAAAAAGGACCTTTTCACTAAATTTTGAAAAGTCTAGGGATTTAATCATGAGGAATAGGACTTTTCGTCAATAATAATTAATAAGGTGGTCGACTTTAACGTTATATAAAACAAGTTAAGAGTTTGTACTTATTTGAATACACTTTAGTTACACTTTCAACCCGTTTAACCTGTTACTTTTATAGCCAATTTTTGTTTATTTATTTTACCTGTTTGATCCACTATCAATAAAACTCTACCAAATTTACCCGTTCTATAAAAATGGATCGAAACTACCACCTCTAATTATCAAAAGGTTCATTCTCTTATTTTCTCTATATATTCCATGCAGGTAATTTAAAACAAAGGCATACTGCAAGCTGCATTAACTAGACCCTCAAGAACAAGGGTAATATAGAAATTACAAAGAACATAGGTGTACATAAGATGTGGGCCCCTCTAGAGCTCTTATACTCACTAATACATAATCAATATGTCATATAAGTGAATTAATCAAAAGAATTCCAAGGCATTTTTATATGTGCTTATGTAATTAAGAAATTTGTCATTTATGCAGAGAAATCTTTGTAAATGAATAGTGCGCAATCGTTAACTATGGTAATCATGTAACAATAAATCAAAGCTACTTTCGAGTTTATGTTTTCTTGCATATTGTATAACGTAGTTAATCTAGAGGTGACAATTTTGACTCATCTGCCTAAAAGTGCGTTGATTTGGGTTGTAATTTGTTTCCAACGGGTCAAAATTTTAAATTTTGGATAAAAAATGAAACGGGTCATATGGGCCAAAGTCACCCGGAGTGTTTTCACGTGTTTAAAACCTTCTTTGCATTATTAGCAAAATTCGAATATTAGGGTAGGTATCATATAGTTTTTTACATTTATCATATATAAAATAGAAAAAATCGATATTAGGCAAAAAGGTTACCTGTTTTGACCCATTATACAACGAGTCAGGTTGCCTAATTTTCTACATCTTATTTAATCCATGGTTGGACAAAATACAACAAGGGGGGTTCTTTGCTTGTTGCATTGCAATAAGAAAAATAGTTAATAATTCTTGGTTATCAAAATATCAATCATGAGTGGAGATTTTGTTACCTTGCAAGAGGAATAATATGTTGTGCACAACTAATAATGGGTTTATAATAATATAATCACTAATAAATGCTTAAGTAAATACTCTTTATAATATGATTTTATAAGGGTTTGTCACCAACTTTGATGATGCTTGCACTATGGTCACACCTACCCAATCACTATCAAGTCAAATTAGCCCTTGAATGCATAAGTATTTTATATGAGATCTTGTAACAGTTCAGAATGGGTGGACCTAAAGTGTCTCCCACTTTTGGGTGCTAAAGTGATATGCACACATACAATATACATATAGAGAGAGAGAAATGTTCAAATAAAAAATATTATTATATTAAGAATCACGAGATCGTAAGCAAAAAGAAAACTACTGACTCTCCATTAATGAAAGACTGATGACTTAGAAAGAGTGAAAACAACGCCTTAACATCTAAAAGATTGATGACAAAGAATTAAGGATGATTGAAGAAACAAATGTTTTGAGTAATTAACCGATCTCACATGTGAACAGTTGTTCTACTCATCAGTTGTTATAATAGATATCTTAGTAGTTTATCTTTTTCGGCTGTTGCTATAATGTCTTTAGTTATTTATTATGTTGTGTGATAAACAACTGACAGTTAGTTTTTTTGTTAGATGTCAACATCAAGGTGACGTCTAACGATGGCACTCTGTGTCTGTATCTATCTGTGTATATAATATATAACATAGACACTCACTTTCTTTCATGTCCATTGAAAGAGTGGGAAAACTTGAGAGCCAATAATTAAAGATTAAGCAATTAGAAGATCTCCTTTGTTTTGTTGAGATTCAACTGTTTGTATGATTAACAAAAAATGGCTGCTCAATGCAGAACAGTTGTAGGGCTTATACTAAGCCAGGTCAGCAGATATGGTCAACAAAATTTCTCTCTCATAATTTCCAACCACTAGAATTGCCACTTTGTGTCTTTAAAATTTTAAACCTAAACAACGAATATATTTGCACAAAAGCAAAAAAGTCAATATGAATATATTGGAAAACTTATTATTTTAATAGATTTCATTTCTTATTATATGACATGAGGTCACTTACAATAATATATGGTGTGACATCAATTAAGATAATGTATTGTGTGAGCTTCGCATGACATAAATATTTATGTCAAATTAAATTTAAGATTGAAATAGTTATATCTTAAATTTAATTTAAATATTATAAATAAACAACAAATTTTAGCTTAATTAGTTGTACTCTTAGCTTTGGGTGATTTTCAAAAAAAAAAAATCGAATTATGTGGTTTTAAATGTTTATAAATTAAAAAATGAAGTGCATTATTAATAAACTTAAATATATATATATAATCTATTATTTCTCTAATATTTGTTAGATCCATATATGTAATTAATAATAAATAAAATGTAAAATAAAGAATTATAAAATTCAACATATAACTTCATGTTTTAGAAAATATTTATGTAATTTATATACTATTAATTTGAAAGATGTTTGTGCATAGTGGGTTTGTACATGATGCTTAATGAGTTTTTTTGTGTATAGTTGTGTTGTACATGATGCTTAGTGTGTATAAATTTACATAATATAAATTTACAACAAGTTGAAGTGTTATACCCCATGTTTTGGGGGGTTTTTCAAAAAAAAAAAAAATTGATGTTTCACTTTAAACCCAAAACTACTTGATTTTGTAGTTTTAACCAAAAGTTTTTAGTTTTTCCAATTTAACCTCACAACCTTTTTATTTTCAACTTTGATCCCCTGTGTTTTTCATATTTTGCAAAATTTTTCGTTTTACGTCTAGATATAAATTTTGCGACTTAACACGACACAATGTGTGTGTCTGTGGTTCAACAATTTTACGTATTGTTATACACTTCGTTCTAAATTTTGCGAGTTAACATGGGGCAACGTACGTGTGTGGTTCAGTGTTTTACGTCGTCTATTTTTTCCCGTTTAATAAGTTCGTCACAACGTGCGAGTCCTAAATCGAGTTAGTTATTATTTTCTATTTTTATATGTCGGTCTAATTTTTCCACGTTAAGACGCCGCAACTTCAATGTTGGTGGTCGTTGGCTATAGTGTGGCATTGGTGCTATTTGTCACGGTTTTACGCCCCCGCCGCAACGCGGTGAGCTTAATATGATAGGTTATTTATATGGATACAAGTCATGTAACGTAGTAATTATGATACCATTAATTGTATTGAGATTATTTGGTAAATTACTTATTTGTATAAGATAGTAATACAGACCTAACCGACAATAATACCTTTAACACATTGTAAATGTGAATCTGATAAAAAACATGTCAATTTCGTTGGCTGCGGCGCAACGCGCGCGGTTCAATCTTCTAGTTATTATTATTATTATTATTATTATTATTATTATTATTATTACTATTAAAAGAAACACTACTATCTCTATAGCCTCATTTCCTTGTCACAGTCGCAGATTATCACCACCATAAAAGCCTTCTCCTTTCGGCTTTTTCTTCAATAAAAAATCGCCAATCATCTCTTTCCTCCTATAGACTGCCCCCATCACGACTATCTTTCATCCTATCTACCGCCACCACCCATCATAACCATTCATCGACTTTCCCTGTCATCTTCCTTAAATGTAAGATACGCCATCATAATCTATAATATAATTTATTACATTTTACATATATCTCTTTCATCCTAACTTCTATTTTGCTTCCTGTGGTTTGGTTGGTTTAACGGTTTTGCCCCAATCATTTAAAAACAGTCATTTTCCTTTAATAATTTACTATGTTTTTCTCATTTTACTCCCCGCCTCTAACTCCATTGTAGGATCGATTCGTGACCCAAACGAGTCAATTAGAAGAGCTCTTATCCATTTCAGAGGCGGAAACAAAGAAACGGACTAGAAAAACAACTTGTTTCACTTAAAATTGCCTTGTATATTGATTTCACACTGATTACAATCAGACGGCACTTCGGCAGCACTTCGGTACCGGAAGAATGAACAGTTGCTAATGATCTCGCTTGAAATGCTATTTATAGCCTTCTGATTTCGCTTGAAAGTGGTTGTGATCATTTCAAGCGAAATCACTAATGTTGTGATTTCGCTTGAAATTGCACAAATCACTTTCAAGCGAAATAACATCCTTCAAGCGGAAACAGATCAATTACATCCTAAAACCTCCTATTTTCTCGAACAACGTGCCCTGATCTAACAATTCTAATACTAGACTCGATACAAGACGAAGTCGACAGATGAATGCACCAACAGACCCCCCCTCAGATGTTGACGAGTCTTAAGTGTCGAGTCTTCAACGTCTTCAGTCTTTATCAGTCTACGGGCTAGCAGAAACTCTATCTGGTTCTTGACTCATTCTAACTCTCTATTCATGCAAGTGGTTCATCAGAATGATGCTCTATCAATCTCTTGCATCTTCAGGATCAAACTCTCAGCTCTAACAGACTCCCCCTCAAAATGTACTGGGATCGTGGTCTGGCTTAAACTTTGCTCACATATTCACAGGTTCAGGTATCGCAACCTGGCTCACCTGCATATTCTCTACCCAAAACATAAGATTCATAAAAATAAGATATAGCAAATTTAAAAATCCTGCTAATCACTTGAAGACACAAATTTAACAACCATTTTCAAGTATCAAACAACAATGATTTATCATGGTAATCTTCTGATGAACCACTTGCATGAATATCATTTTCTTTCCAAAACACACACACTCCCAAACCTGTTCGTCATGTTTAGCACTCGGAATTTTGAAAATCAGTTTTTCAACATCAGTTGTCTAAGATCTTTTTGAATTTTTCAAAATTATGCTAAAACACACCGAAAATTTTTTTGGATTTTTGATATAATATGAAATGCAGTACATAAATATTTACATACAATATTTTTGTGAGTTTGTGTAAGAGGATCATATCAGTTTTTGAGACAAATCACCAACACCGTTAAGCTTTAAACATTTTAAGTTCTAAACAATTCACTTAGATTGTCAGAATACTGATCCACTTAAATTTTCACACAAAGTTCAACTGTTTCGAGATACGAGATTAATATCTTAAGCACTTAAACTTATTCGCGTGTCCCACCACTTGAATATACTCCCGTATCCAGATCCCAATATTCAGTCTTACATGTGAGTATACCTAGATGATATCTGTTAAAGGGTTAAATGCGAAACCGTGAGAGCTCAGGTCAGAACTTTTTGGTGTGTCCCCTTTAGAGGATCTTTTCTTCAACAACACATGATTAGCATTTTGCAATGTTTCATCATCTTTTGTACTGAGGGAGATGCTATATTTTAAGCAATTTGCAAAGTATTATACGGGGACTAGGCCATTGCTTCCGCAAAATCAGAAGTCCCGGAATAATACCCCAGATATCACTGAGTATAAAGACCTAGTATCTCAGAAAGAGGGACCTTTCAAACAAGATTTCGAGGGTTACCCATATATCAAAGAAATGTTCCCCACGATATAAGCAAGTTTGAAATTTAGGTTTATATCTCGAATACAATCTACTGAATGTGTAAAAACCTACTGACACATCCACAGTGAGATTGTTTATCACATTTTTAACTTTCCATTTCTTTAGCGTGTTGTGATAGTCCACTGATGTACTATCATTTCATCTTTTTCACAACAAAACTCTTTTTTTATTTTATCATGTTTTTGGCTTTTTCCAAATTGTCTAATATGCAAGAAATTTGAAAACAAACTGTACAAGCAAAATGACAACTGATTTTCAAGCTTCAATTTGCCATCCATTTGGCATCAACAATCAGAACTTCCCCTCACAACAAACTATTTTCCCATTGTGATTTCATAACACTTAAATTTTCTTTAATTAAATGGTTTTTCCAGAAAATAAGTTTTGTTGATTTTATCACATGTAGGATCGGGGTCATCACATCACTTTGTTTTTAATCACTTGCATGAGGATTACATCAAATTCAAATTAATGACCTTGATTAATCACTTAGACAGAATAAACCTCTGTACCACTTGTAAGATTACCAACTAAACATATACAAAGAATGATGCCGATTCATGCTCCGCGATTACCAACTTGGGAGCTCCGGCAAGTCAGGAATTTAGTTAGGAAAAACTTTCCCCCAAGCCTGACCAGCCTTGGGAGATTCTAGGACACATCTATCCCACCAACATTTTGATTTGTAAAACTCTTTGGCACCTTTTACCTTTCTGTCAACCATCTTACAAAAAATATGCTTGACTTTTCCATTGAAAGCCTTCTCAACATCAAATTCTCCTTTACCAGTGAAGAATTGATTTGAGATCTCAACCTTTCCAACTTTCGACTTCAGATTTTCCTTTGATAATGGAGGAAAATTCTCATCGTTCACCTCTGGAACGGAATCCACAATCTTTTTCTCAACCAAAGACTCCTCTGATTTTATGGAATCAGATTCATTGTCAGAATTACTCTCAGATTTAACCACCCATTTTTGCTTATTCAAATCACCTTTTCTTTTGTAAAACCGTTTTGAACTTTCACCTTTTTCAGAACTAGAATTTTCAAACATTTTATCATTTTTCAAAGATAGTTCTGTCTTATCAACAAATTTTCTTCTCGAATCAAAGTTAGAAGAAACTTCCTGTTCTTTGTAGTTGGACTTGGGACAATTCCAAGCAATATGCCCAACTTCTTGGCATTTGAAACAGGTTCTTCTATCAACTCTATTAGCAAACATTCTCACATTCTTCTTTACTTCAGCAAGAAACTCCTGGTTTGATTGTTTCAAGAAAGGTTTCTTCTGTTCATCCTCTGAACTTCCACCTGCAACAAATTTTGTTTTTGGTTTATAATTTTTTTTCATTTTTATAATTTTCTGAAATACTAAAACCAAGACCTTTCTTTTTGAAATTACTGTTATGGTTCGATTTCTTTTGAAAACCATAACCACAACCGTAACCCATCTTCCTGTTAAATCTTTGTTGAGTTCTTGAAGAAGTGTATTTGTTAGGTTTTCCATCAAGATTTAAATCTTTTATTTCAGAAATATTAATTTCTGTTAATTTGAAAACCTGTTTGATCATTTCAGTTTTGACACTTCTTATTGGAAATTCATTATCAGAATATAATTTGTCTGAATCATTCAAAATATAAGCCACTTTGATTGGTTCATCATTCAAATTAGATTTTGATAGTAAAAGTTCCTTATTGTAAACCCTCTTGACCGGCGAATTCGGACTCTTCTCAGATGAACTCGAACTATCTGACTTAGACTCCGAATTTGACCCTTCATCCATATCCAACACCTGATTGACAACTTTCTTTACTAACTCAGACTCATGATCAGTGTCAGACGCTGTGAATGTGACATCAATATTGTCTGGTAATTCATCAATGATTTCAGACTTTAACTTGATATTGAGAGCCTTATTAACACATTCCTCATTTGGATTTCTGGGAGAATAACTTTCAAAGATTGGGGGCGGACATCTGTTATACTTGACACTTTGTTTCTTACCAATGTCAGTATCTTTAGTCTTTTCCTCTTTGAATGCCTCCAGACCTGCAACAGTAGGATAAACACGATCAATCAAATAATCACATGTTGTATAACTCAACAGTAATCGTTTGATCCTTTCACTCTCAATCTTTTCAAGTTCTAACTCCTGCTTGAGCTTAGCATAGTCTTCAATATACTCATTGATGACCTTCTGCTTCATCATCAATGTTGAGCTCATTTTCTCCATTGCATTTTCGATTTCTGAATTCGTCTTTTTCAATCTATCCACTGTTTTGTTCAGCACATCGTATGACTCTTTCACATACTTGTCACACCCCAAATTTCCACGTATCACCGGTGGGCCCGGTGGGGAGTATCGTGACGTAATTGATGTCATCATAGTCAAACAACACAATATATAAATGCACAGCGGAAGCAAAAGATAAATATATTACATTTCCGAATGTAAGTAATGTCAAAGTATTACAACGGAAAGTAAAGGATCCACAGGCGGATCAAATAAAAGAAAACTGTTCAACAGACTTTAGGCATCTAGAACTTGCAAGATTCCTTATTAACGCCCTGAGCTTCCAGCCAATTACGTTCAGTACCTGTCACTTAACTCTTTTTGGAAAATACGCCAGTTTACACTGGTAAATACAATTAACCGACTCATTTGAAAAGGTTTAATAAAATTGATTTGAATGCACAAGGCACAACATATCTTTTATAACTTAGGACAATTATCTTTATAATCTTGTATACAGATTTACATGTTCGTTGTACATTCAGGGCCCGATGTAGAAATCGAGTCAAGATTAACAGACACGCCACAAGTATAGGCCCATAAGAGAGCGAGATACCGTTTCCCTTATGCACTGTCAGGGGTATGCCTACACCTCGTGCATAAGGCGTGGCCATTTTATAATACAATGATGTCAGGGATATCCGGGACATGGTCATTAACCCCTAAAGGCTTTTATTTCAAACAATACAGATTAAAGCGGGTTACCTCAATAATTTAATCACAATCCGACTAAACATTCAATACGCGACCAAGCGGTATTACTATAATACCGTATCCCAAGCCCGTATAGGGAAAATAAGTTAAAAGTATTTACCTGAGCTAGCAAAAGCAATTTATACTCAGCCGTATATTCTAATCAGCAAGCGCAAGTACTTCTACTGGGGCTCTCAATCTGGAACGAAGGTTTTATTAACCTATTAGATTCCTAACGGGTCTTTAATTTAGCCTTAGCTTAGACCGGTCAGTTTCAAAGGATAAATACGGTTTAATCGCGTGAAAGGCGAAAACCGGGAATGGAATGTGGTTTGGACCCAACAAGTTTGAACACTTGTTTTATATGGGTATAATAACCACACTCTGGATTTTGAAGTAAAAATGATAAGGTTTGACCCGTTTCGGCTAGTTTATGTAAGCTAGTTACATAAACCGAACCGTGCGCGCAAAAGGCGTAACGGGTAACCGTAAGAGTCCTACACAAGTTTCCTAAGTTAATATACTCTAAAGAGGTCGTGGTATCAGTAGGATACCTCCCATAATGCCCGTAATGAGTTTAAATCCAAAATATGCCCCGAAGGGGTATTTCGGTCTTTTTAAAGATTATAAAAGAGATTTCCGAGTTCTACAGGAAATCTGAGTTTTCCGAACAGTTTATAAAGTCCAAAATACTTTATTTATTATTTAAAATCAGTAGCAACTGGAATCGGGTCAAAATACCATGTAGAACTCAAGTTATGTCCGAAAAGGGTATACTTGGTATTTACCAAATCGATGCCATAACCGCAGGTTATGAGCAGGTCAAAAATAATTTAAAAATCTTTAAAAATCCCAAAATATTATTTTATATCAGTGTGTAAAAGGTTTGGTGTCGAAATTTGGGTTTAGATAGGTTTTATGCTAAATGCGCCGTTTAATTACTAAAGTTTCCGTAATTGCGCTATTTAGCATAACTCCTATTCTAGACCTCGGATTGACATGAAATTTTAGGGACATGTTTAGAAATCAGTAAGAAAGATTTTTGCTCTCTCACATTTCCCAAATTCTCGTTTTAAATTCATAAGGGCGTTATGGTCAACATTTAAGCATATAACGGAAATGTGCAAAAGACTCGGACAAACAACGAACCGGTCACAGAGGGTTATGCCATCATGTAACCTGGTCCAAAGAGAGTCCTAAGGCATATCTAAATCATACCATAACGGGTCAGAACTGAAGTCAAAGCTTTGCGACTTTCGGTTCCGAACCGGGTCAAAATAGTAAATGGTCGGATCAAACAAGCTTAGACTAGTTTATATACCTATTATCATGTTACATGAGTGTTAAAACAGGTTATACGCCTTCTACGTTGCTACTCATGCATAAATTGTAAATTAAACATTCTGTTGACTTTTTAATTACAAGTTTGACCCGACATTTGACCTAGTTAGAGTGGGAATCAGGGAAAACCCTTTTGAGGGTTTATTACCCACATAATTACCAACTTATAGCTACTTTTAATTCGACTAATCACTGGACCATTAGTGATTAATATTAAAGTCAACCGTTAATTACGACGGTTTGACTTTTAAGCTAAAACTAAGCTAAAACTGAACTAAGAAAGGATTAGCAAACTTACTGAAGTCTAATGGTCGACTAGGAAGGCTTGGAAGGTGCTCTTGTGCTCCACAAATGATCAGATTTGCAAGAATGAATGTGTGAAGTATGTTCGCAACTTAGAGGCCTTTATATAGTGGTTTAATCACCACAAAAGGTTGACACACAAGTCTACTACTCACCACAACCCTTCAACAAGTGTCCCTAGTGTTCTAGGGGTTGTTTAGAGGCCAAGCAAGATGAGGAAAATCGTTTAAAGTCGATCACAAGCACAAAGGCAGACAAGAAACAAAAAAAATTCGCATCAGACTACCCTTCGCGTGACGCGAAGACCCCCCCTGGGGCTTCGCGTGGCGCGAGGCCCTTCTGCACAGAATCAGAACTTTAGATTTTTTATGCAATGGTCCTTGGCTCTTCAAGCTTTGAATGGGTATCGTTTTCTTGCACTTTGAGCCCTCCAAATTGATGTTTAGGGGCTTCAAGACATAAACCCATTTTGTTTAGTCCTCCGTTAACTTTATTGTTACCCGAAAAGTCATAACTTTCAACGTTGACGCTTTTAACCCCTCATGTACGAAATCGATCATAACTTCATCATTCTACAACGGAACTTTATGAAATTTCAATCACTTATTCTAGTGAGCATAATTTTCCTTTACAAAGCTTCGGGTTTGCTAAAAGGTCACTCAGAGGTATAACTTAAACATGTTGACACATTTAACCCCTGTAGTTTGTAATTTCTCACTTTCTCTAATAATGAGCTTCGTATGATCCATGAATCATTCATTTAAGGGTATAAACATCATGTAGGGATATTGTAGGGCATATTTATCCATTGTTGACATTTTGAACCCTTGAATTCACATACTTTCTATGTTTGTCAACTCTAGTTCCCCTATAGTATTCATTGACTCGTTCAAGCTTATGACACGTGTCAATACATTATAGGACGTGAATTTTCGAGGTGTTACATCCTCACCCCCTTAAAAGAAATCTCGACCTCGAGATTTGTTAAAGTAAAGGAAGTATTTTCTGTCTTATTCTGGGCTTAATCTTCCCTAGTACCTTTAAGCCTCTAAGGTACTCCAATTGACCTTTATAATAGGTACATTTATCCTTTTGGGGCTTCTTATCCTACCGATCCTTAATCGTCACAGGATGCTTATCACATCATACATCTGCATATCATTGTGGGATAGTGTTTCCTAACTTACTGGTGAAATACATCCTTCAGTCACTGGTGTGTAGTATATTGCGAGCTCCGTCAAGCTTCTTAAATAGGTTTTTAGCGTACGAGCTACTTGACTTTGATACATTCGACTCCCTTCGAATGATTCTATATATATTCAGGGTTTAACTAGCCTGTAAATTTAACAATTTGGCACACCCTTCCTGGGTGGTATCTCTTGTTGAACCTTATTCCTTACCAAGAATCTAGGAGGTTCGCCATTGTCCGTAACCCTTGATTTTCCGCCAAATATTGGCTTCTTACAGATGATTAGGGATTTGTATGATCTTATTTGTTGTTTCCAATGCAACTTTCAGATCCTGAATATCGGGCTTACCAATCTATTGTCCCAACAATAGGTGTTTAACATTCTACCTATACAAGGTCTCCAAAGGAGCAGCCTTGATGCTTACATATCAATCACTATAGAAGGCTTATCTTAAGTTAAGATGGTTATTCCAACCACTGCTTAATTAATTCTAGGGAATAGCTAATCCTTGTCATTAGTCGATCAAATCGACGATCCTGGGCAGTTGATGGAATTTCCTGATCGATGCCTATTTTAGGGTTGCGGTAATAATGCATAAGCAGAATGAACCGTCTTACTTAATTAATTATACCGAACTCTTGGAATATTGAGTTAGGTTATATGAATCCTCTATTTCAAAACTTACTTGATCAGGGTTTTTGACCCTTCCCAATAATGGTACTAGCCGTCTTGGAGAATTCATATTAATGATGCAGCCCTAAATGGGATATAAATCTTAACTCTACTCGCCTCTCGGGAGGTAAACGGGGTAGTCTTAGGACAAGATAATCAAGATACAAGGAGATTACAGAGATTTTCCGAATCTCAGGCTCCAGTTCATCCATCCTTGCTTGTGTCAAATGAGTGACTCATGTATGAGTTTACAGGTTTAATCAAAGACACTTACTTGAAAGAAAAATTTTCCACTTTCTAGATATCCTCTTTGAATACTACTGGTTGACTTTGGTACCATATGCTTATTTGAATATCCTTGTGGTTCCATGCATTAAACCCCCATACTGATCAGGCATGGAAGCAATCTATGAAACATATTAAGATACACAAATCCTCATATGGCGCTTTCGTCACACCATTTGGTATTCGAAATCAATGGAGATTAAAGGGATGTCAATTTTATAGGATGTTGTACCTTATTTGGAGAGAGAGTACATTAGGACTTTATGATTGAAGATTTCTGTCAGGATTAGAAGGAATAGTTCCTGTGAATTTTCTACCTGTAGGTTTTACCTTACGCTTAATATATAGGGTTTAAAAGCTTGCTATACCTATAGTTTATGAAGGATTTATTGGTATCCGAACCAAAACAAAAACTCTTAGCATTTAAAATTTCTGATAAAAATTTAGGGAATGTACCTGAGGCCATTATTTATGAACTAGCTCAGGTATTTAGGCGTTTTCATTCTTAGGCTTTCCTTCTTTAGCCGCATTTTCTTTGACATATTTAGGGCACGTGGTCTTGATGTGGCCTTTCTCATTACAGTTGAAGCAGACTGCATTCTCCATTTCCTTGCAGTCCAACGTTCTATGTTCGCCCGATTTGCAGATCCCACAAACCCTTGGTTGTGATTGGGATTTTGGCGCGAACCTGCACTTCCCATAGTGGTGCTTCTTGCAGGTCTTGCATACTGGTTTCTGGTTAGGCTTTTGTTTGTTCTTCTTCATAGAGCTCTGGGAGTTATTTTCCTCCCTTTTTCTTTTTAGCTCATCTTTTGCATTTGAGGCATGAACAAGATCCTCCTTATGAGTAAGGAAATGTGGTCCTAGATAAAACTGGGAGCGAGTAGCCTGGGGCTCCTTGAACTTTTTCATAGCCTTCTTTACAGCCTTCCCAACAGCTGCGTCTATCATAGTTTGAAGAACACCTTCGGAAATTCTAAGGCTCACAATCGTAGCATCATCGGCATGTGTCGCATCATTTATAACACGATCAACGGCTGTCTCATCTGAGTTTGCCATACTCGGTATTGGTTCCTAACACCAATAAAACAATTTCTTAGTTGCACTCCAACAACTGCTATTCTTCTTCCTGATGGCCTTACCATATACTAACCATGGTGTCTATAGACCATACAGGCCAATATAGTACTAACATTCTTAATGAATGTTATTTAATGTATATATTCTTTGTATTTAGCCTAGGTCACGAAAGACCATGAATGGAATTTAAGGTTTGGACCTAATCCATCATCTTTTTGACAGGGGATCAAACGTCACATTTGTCTTTATTATATTGATGAATCTTGGATAGCATGAAAGCTTGCCACCAGGGTAACAGAAAAGAGTAATTCCTAATAGATACAAATATCATTCTAAGATTTGTTGGAGCATTTTCTCGAGTATCATCGGCCAATTTCTACCTCGCATTAAATGACCGGAGTCCTAAACAGGCGGAGACATCAGTTCTCAACAATTATTATTCATTATAGAATTATATGTGCCAGTAGTAACTAATTTCTGCACAACTGCTTGATAAGGAAAGGTACCTGCTATATATTTATCATACTGCACCATCTCCTGAGCGTTCATCCTGAAGACTCATGCGTTTGTTTTCTTGGCTTCTTCGGGCTTCTTCTGATTCCTAGGGCAGTTGGTCTTGATATGCCCCTTTTCGTTGCAACAGTAGCAGGTTGCATCCTTCAACTTCTCGCATTCCAAGGTTTTATGTTCTTTAGACTTGCAAATCCCACAAGGCAGAGGCTGAAATTCAAATCCGCATTTCCCCAGGTGGTATTTCTACAGGTTTCGCACCTGGTCTTCTCACCCGATTGCTGGCCGTCTCTTTTAAACCCGGAACCCTTCTTATCCTCCGAGTTCCTCTCTGTCTTCTTATCGGAGCGATGAGAATCCTCATCCTCCCTTTTACGCTTTCCATCTTCAGAGGCTTCGGCAACCCTGTTTCTGACTACATCGAGTGTAAGAGACAGCGACAGGTCTGCCGCTGACCTGAACGTAGCAGGTCTCGATGCTTTCACACTTGCCTTTATTTCTGGGGCTAGACCCCCAATAAGGCGAGCTATACGCTTTGGTTCCGGCGTGATTAAGTAAGGAACCAATCGAGACATAGTATTGAAACTTCTAAGGTACGCTTGACAATCTAAGTTCTCCATGACTAATGCCAAAAATTCAGTCTCAATTTTCTCAACTTCGTGTTGAGGACAGTAATTGTCACACCCCGATTTCCACGTGTCTCACCAGTGGGCCCGGTGGGGGATTACCGTGACGATGTTGGCAACAATATAGTCAAACCACACAATTATATAATGCACAGCGGAAGCATAAGATAAATATATAAACTTCAACCTCTAGTTGTAATATCAAATGTATTACAAAAGTCGAATATATCCACAGCGGATCAAAATAATAAAATATTGTTCATTCAGATACGGCATCGAGTTTGCGAGACTATTCATGATGCTTAGGCAGCTAATACCAGCCAATTTCGTATAGTACCTGCACTTAATCCTTTTGGGGAAAATACGTCAGTTTACACTGGTAAATACATTCAACTGACACATTTAAAAATGTTTATTAAAATTGATTTGAATGCACAAGGCACAAACTCTTTTATAACTTGGGAAAATTATTAAAATCTTGTGAACGTTTTACATGTTCTTTTATGCGTTCAGTAGCCCGGGTCGTGCCGGGTTAAAGATTTATAGACACACCACATTGCGTAAAACCGTAGTATAAAAACCAACGGCTACGTCTTTTAATTTAATGTCGACACTTTATACCGGGTGTACGCCTACACCGGGATGTCGATGGTCGTGGCCATTTCGTAAAATGATGCCAAGGATATCCGGGACAACGGTCATTAAACCCCCCAAAGGCTTTTAAGAAACAAAACTGTTTAAATGAGCCGATCATATTATTTAATTAACCACCTAAGCGATGGAAAAATATAATGCTCAATCAAGCGGTATTAATATACCGTAACCCAAGCCCATATAGGGGAAATAAGTTAAAGTATTTACCTTTGCAAGTATATTTCCTTAATTGGATTAAATCACCGATAGCTTTTACTGGGGCTCCTAATCTGGAACGAAGGTTTTAATTAACCTCTTAGAATCCTAACGAGTCGTTATAATGGCCGTAGCCTAGACCGGTTGGTTCCGATATATATAGATATGGTTTAATCGCGTGAAAGGCGAAAACCGAGAATGGAGTGTGATTCTGACCCAACAAGTTCAGAGACTTGTTTTAAATGGGTTTATGGTTCACACTCTGGAATTTGGGGTTCAAATTATATAATTTGACCCGTATCGGCTAATTTATGAAAACTAGTTTCATAAGCCGAACCGTGCGCGTATAGGCGAAACGGTTAACCATGAGAGTCGTACGCTTATTTCCTAAGTCAATATGCCTTAAATGGGTTGTGGTATCAGTAGGATACCTTCCGTGACGCCCGTAACGAGTTTAAGTTAATATTATGCCCCGTAGGGGCTTTTCGGTCATTTTAAAGACTTTTAAAGAGCTTTTCGAGTTCTACAGGAAATCTGAGTTTACCGAACAGCTTATAAAGCTTAAAATACTTTATTTATTATTTAAAACCAGTAGCAACTGGAATCGGGTCAAAAGACCTTGTAGAACTCATGTTTTAGCCGAAAAGGGCATATTCGGTATTTACCGAACCGTAGCCATAACCGTAGGTTATGAGCGAGGTAAAAATTATTAAAAATCTTTAAAATTCCCAAAATATTATTTTAATACAGTGGGTAAAAGTTTTGGTGACGAAATTTTGGTTTAGATAGGTGTTATGCTAATTGCGCCGTTTTATTACAAAAGTTTATTTAATTTGCGCTAATTAGCATATCTCCCATTCTAGACCTCGGATTGACGTGAAACTTTACGGACATGCTTATAATTTACTAAGCAAGGTTCTGGTCCGTTCACGTATCCGAATTACTCGTTTTAATTTCAAAATGGCGTTACGGTCAACTTTTAGGCGATTAACGGAAATACGTAAAAGACTCGGATAACTCATGAACCGATCACAGAGGTTTATACCAACATGTGACCTGGTCCTAAGAGAGTCCTAAGGCATATCTATACCTTACTAAAACGGGTCAGAACTGAAGTCAAAGCAAAAGTCAAACTTTTGCGACTTTCGGCTCCGAACCGGTTCAATATAGCAAACAGTTGATTCAAACGAGCGCAAACAAGTTTATATACTTATTATCATGTTTTATGATTATCAAAACAGGTTCCTTAGTATGTACATTACAGATTATGCATAAATCGTTAAAATAGCTTTCTGTTGACTTTTTAACCGCACGTTTGACTCGATATTTGGCATAGTTAGAGTGGTGATCAGGGGGAACCCTTTTAGAGGTTTATTACCCACATAATTACCTACTCAAAACTACTTTTGATCCGTCATAAGACTGAACCATTTGCAAGTTATTGCAATGACAACCGTTAGTTACGACGGTTGTGTTTATAGGCTAAAACTATGGAAATGTATGACCAAAATGGTTGTGAACGACTTACAGAAGTGTGTTCTTGCTTATAGAGCAGAGAAGGGTGCTTGGGAGCTCCTTAGAATGATCAGAGATGTATGTTTGAGTTGTGTGAATGTTATGAGCCAAACTTGGCTATTTATAGTGAAACTAAGCCCTCAAGATCATCACAACTCAGCCTACATTTGATCATGGATCATGGGCAGGTGTCCCTAAGGTGTATGGGTCAAGTGTAGGGTGCCCATGCCTCATTGATTGAGGTTTTGATCGTTCAAAGGCTCCAAAAGGCAAGTAGTTACAACTTTCTGCATCTGGGCGTCCCACGCGACCCGCATGGGAGTTCCCATGCACTTTAACGCGGGTCGCCTGAGTTTAAGAAATCAGACGCGTAATTGAGGTGGCTCGCGACCCGCTTACACTTAACCATAACCATCACGCGGGTCGCGAGAGGTTATAATTTCAGAAATTTTAAATCTTTTGTCATGATTACGAAATCCTGGTAATTAATAACGAAATCTTTCGTAATGATTTACCTGACCTTTCGGGTTCGAAGGGGTAACTTTGCGGTTTGGCCCTCGGTTATTTACCGATAGGGGCCTCGTGTTATTTACCCGCATTATTAAGTCCCCGGTTAGTTTATTAATTATTTGGAAAGCCTTAACTTTCACTGTTGACGCTTTTAACCCTTCTCACACGAATTTGAGTATAACTCTTTCGTTTTAAGACGGAACGTCGCGGAATTTATATAGTATTTTCTAGTGAGCGTATAATACTGTTACGAAGTCTTGGGAACGTTAAAGGGTCACTCAGAGGTATAATTAAACATGTTGACACAGTTAACCCCTGTAGTTCGTAATCTCTCACTTTCTTCCGCGTTTCGCTTCCGTACGATCTATGATTTATTCGTTTGAAGGTTCAAGCATTTATTTAGGGTTACTATTCAGTATATTTACCCTTGTTGACATTTATAACCCTCGAATTTATATACTTTCAAGGTTTGTCAAAATTAGTCCTTTATTTATTATCAATGCCACGTGTAAACAAATGACACGTGTTAGCACATTATTGGACACAAAAATTCGAGGTGTTACAGTAATTCTCTTTGATAAGAGCAACGAACTGATCCCAAGTCATGTTGTACAAAGGGATCTTCCCCGTAGCTTGGATCAGTGACCTCCACCAGGCTAGAGCTCCTCCTTTAAAAGATTGTGAAACAAACTTCACAATGTCTTGCTCTGCACATCCACTGATGTCAACAACGGTGTCCATCTCATCGAGCCACGTCATGCAGTCGATGGCTCCTTTTTCTCCTGTGAAGTCTCTGGGCTTGCAGGAGACAAAATATTTGTATGAGCAGGTCTTAACTGGTGCCTCTTTATAAAGCACCACCTGTCTAGACGGGACACTCCTTTGATTTGACGAGTTACGAACATCGTCTTCCTTTGACTCGTGTGGTTTTGAAAGGGACTTACTATGAGCCACAGATAGAGTCTTAGAGTGTGTATCACTTGATTCATCAATACCGTCTGCTGAGAGCTTGTGTAACGGCATTATCTATTAATGCCTGCAGTTCCGCACCAGTTATATTAACTCTGGGAGCATCATTATTCTCCCTCTGGTGGCTGTTAACCTCATCTGATCCAGCCATGTAGCTTGATTGCTACTTACATAATGACAATTATTTACTCAGAGGTTATTATGGAATCATCATTTTTGACGATTCATCAACCATGGTAATATAAACCATATTGGTTAATTTGTTAGTTATATTTAACTAGTATTTTCATTATAATTTATCCTAGTTATAAAACATTAAGGATATTAAAGTGGCGCAAAAGGCCTAGTCAGAAGGACTGTTTTAATTTATAAGCCATGATTTCAGAGAATCGAGGCATTAAGGTTTGAACGTATTTCATTACCTTTTCTTGACAGAGAGTCAAAGACTTCAACTGTCTTTTGTCCCTTAGGACAATAAGTATGGCCCGTAAGCATTTCATTACTTATGGATGTTTATAATATGATCATCTTCATTTGATGATATTAGTCAAGATCGTACTGATCATACAAACTATTATGCTTGGACGTAGTCCAACATCTTTAGACGGGGGTCAAAGACCACCACGGTCGTTGTCTTATCGGACAACAAGTTTGGCCCGTAGGCACTTCATCACTAATGGATGTTTATAGTATGATCATCTTTATTTGATGATTTAAGCCATGATTCTAAATCACTAGGCTAGATAAGGGTTTGGAATTTCCCAATGTAAAGATGACAAGTGTAATTTTATCATATTACTGTTGTCAGGAGTGTTAACATGTTTTCGGATGTTAACAAGAATCTGAATCTCTTTTAAACAGGCTTTACCATCATAGCTAGGTCTTTAATGACATTCAAGCTAGGTTTTTCCCTTTAAGATTCTTTCAATATATATACTGGTAGATCAATTATGAAAAAGGGATAAATATTTGATTTATTCGATATATTATATTCATACAAAAGGATAAAAGGAGTACATAATTGCCCTAACGGGACTTGAAAGGAATTATGTTGCCCATGATGGGACTAAAAGATAAACATGTCTTCACAAGGATCTATTTAAGGTACAATCTTCAGCAATAAGGAGTTTTCACCTTATCTCTGTATGTTTTCTCCCTGGATGCACGTTTTATCCTAGTCGTGGTACGAAGTTCAGCATTTCCAGGCTCCGGATGAGGAGAAATCCTAATGCAGCTTCTTCGCTTGGCGACGTATCCAATAAAAATAAATGGGAAGCAATAAATTCCAGATTAGAATTGAGAGTATTCCTATGTTAAGTCTAGACTCAGAAGTTTTTAAGGAATGTGCTACTGTGTCATTGAGATTAAATACAAAAGGCTAGTGTTTAATTCACTCAATGTTGGCTCCGATACCAACCTGTCACACCCCAAATTTCCACGTATCACCGGTGGGCCCGGTGGGGAGTATCGTGACGTAATTGATGTCATCATAGTCAAACAACACAATATATAAATGAACAGCGGAAGCAAAAGATAAATATATTACATTTCCGAATGTAAGTAATGTCAAAGTATTACAACGGAAAGTAAAGGATCCACAGGCGGATCAAATAAAAGAAAACTGTTCAACAGACTTTAGGCATCTAGAACTTGCAAGATTCCTTATTAACGCCCTGAGCTTCCAGCCAATTACGTTCAGTACCTGTCACTTAACCCTTTTTGGAAAATACGCCAGTTTACACTGGTAAATACAATTAACCGACTCATTTGAAAAGGTTTAATAAAATTGATTTGAATGCACAAGGCACAACATATCTTTTATAACTTAGGACAATTATCTTTATAATCTTGTATACAGATTTACATGTTCGTTGTACGTTCAGGGCCCGATGTAGAAATCGAGTCAAGATTAGCAGACACGCCACAAGTATAGGCCCACAAGAGAGCGAGATACCGTTTCCCTTATGCACTGTCAGGGGTATGCCTACACCTCGTGCATAAGGCGTGGCCATTTTATAATACAATGATGTCAGGGATATCCGGGACATGGTCATTAACCCCTAAAGGCTTTTATTTCAAACAATACAGATTAAAGCGGGTTACCTCAATAATTTAATCACAATCCGACTAAACATTCAATACCCGACCAAGCGGTATTACTATAATACCGTATCCCAAGCCCGTATAGGGAAAATAAGTTAAAAGTATTTACCTGAGCTAGCAAAAGCAATTTATACTCAGCCGTATATTCTAATCAGCAAGCGCAAGTACTTCTACTGGGGCTCTCAATCTGGAACGAAGGTTTTATTAACCTATTAGATTCCTAACGGGTCTTTAATTTAGCCTTAGCTTAGACCGGTCAGTTTCAAAGGATAAATACTGTTTAATCGCGTGAAAGGCGAAAACCGGGAATGGAATGTGGTTTGGACCCAACAAGTTTGAACACTTGTTTTATATGGGTATAATAACCACACTCTGGATTTTGAAGTAAAAATGATAAGGTTTGACCCGTTTCGGCTAGTTTATGTAAGCTAGTTACATAAACCGAACCGTGCGCGCAAAAGGCGTAACGGGTAACCGTAAGAGTCCTACACAAGTTTCCTAAGTTAATATACTCTAAAGAGGTCGTGGTATCAGTAGGATACCTCCCATAATGCCCGTAATGAGTTTAAATCCAAAATATGCCCCGAAGGGGTATTTCGGTCTTTTTAAAGATTATAAAAGAGATTTCCGAGTTCTACAGGAAATCTGAGTTTTCCGAACAGTTTATAAAGTCCAAAATACTTTATTTATTATTTAAAATCAGTAGCAACTGGAATCGGGTCAAAATACCATGTAGAACTCAAGTTATGTCCGAAAAGGGTATACTTGGTATTTACCAAATCGATGCCATAACCGCAGGTTATGAGCAGGTCAAAAATAATTTAAAAATCTTTAAAAATCCCAAAATATTATTTTATATCAGTGTGTAAAAGGTTTGGTGTCGAAATTTGGGTTTAGATAGGTTTTATGCTAAATGCGCCGTTTAATTACTAAAGTTTCCGTAATTGCGCTATTTAGCATAACTCCTATTCTAGACCTCGGATTGACATGAAATTTTAGGGGCATGTTTAGAAATCAGTAAGAAAGATTTTTGCTCTCTCACATTTCCCAAATTCTCGTTTTAAAGTCATAAGGGCGTTATGGTCAACATTTAAGCATATAACGGAAATGTGCAAAAGACTCGGACAAACAACGAACCGGTCACAGAGGGTTATGCCATCATGTAACCTGGTCCAAAGAGAGTCCTAAGGCATATCTAAATCATACCATAACGGGTCAGAACTGAAGTCAAAGCTTTGCGACTTTCGGTTCCGAACCGGGTCAAAATAGTAAATGGTCGGATCAAACAAGCTTAGACTAGTTTATATACCTATTATCATGTTACATGAGTGTTAAAACAGGTTATACGCCTTCTACGTTGCTACTCATGCATAAATTGTAAATTAAACATTCTGTTGACTTTTTATTTACAAGTTTGACCCGACATTTGACCTAGTTAGAGTGGGAATCAGGGAGAACCCTTTTGAGGGTTTATTACCCACATAATTACCAACTTATAGCTACTTTTAATTCGACTAATCACTGGACCATTAGTGATTAATATTAAAGTCAACCGTTAATTACGACGGTTTGACTTTTAAGCTAAAACTAAGCTAAAACTTAACTAAGAAAGGATTAGCAAACTTACTGAAGTCTAATGGTCGACTAGGAAGGCTTGGAAGGTGCTCTTGTGCTCCACAAATGATCAGATTTGCAAGAATGAATTTGTGAAGTATGTTTGCAACTTAGAGGCCTTTATATAGTGGTTTAATCACCACAAAATGTTGACACACAAGTCTACTACTCACCACAACCCTTCAACAAGTGTCCCTAGTGTTCTAGGGGTTGTTTAGAGGCCAAGCAAGATGAGGAAAATCGTTTAAAGTCGATCACAAGCACAAGGGCAGACAAGAAACAAAAAAAATTCGCATCAGACTACCCTTCGCGTGACGCGAAGACCCCCCCCCCCCCTGGGGCTTCGCGTGGCGCGAGGCCCTTCTACACAGAATCAGAACTTAAGATTTTTTATGCAATGGTCCTTGGCTCTTCAAGCTTTGAATGGGTATCGTTTTCTTGCACTTTGAGCCCTCCAAATTGATGTTTAGGGGCTTCAAGACATAAACCCATTTTGTTTAGTCCTCGGTTAACTTTATTGTTACCCGAAAAGTCATAACTTTCAATGTTGACGCTTTTAACCCCTCATGTACGAAATCGATCATAACTTCCTCATTCTACAACAGAACTTTATGAAATTTCAATCACTTATTCTAGTAAGCATAATTTTCCTTTACAAAGCTTCGGGTTTGCTAAAAGGTCACTTAGAGGTATAACTTAAACATGTTGACACATTTAACCCCTGTAGTTTGTAATTTCTCACTTTCTCTAATAATGAGCTTCGTATGATCCATGAATCATTCATTTAAGGGTATAAACATCATGTAGGGATATTGTAGGGCATATTTATCCATTGTTGACATTTTGAAGCCTTGAATTCACATACTTTCTATGTTTGTCAACTCTAGTCCCCCTATAGTATTCATTGACTCGTTCAAGCTTATGACACGTGTCAATACATTATAGGACGTGAATTTTCGAGGTGTTACAATACTTTACATCAGACAGTAAATCTTCTTTAATCTTTTCTAATTCAGCAACCTTCTTGTCTTTCTCCTCACAAGCTTTGCAAGATTCTGAGCATTTCAAACATGCTTGTTCAACTTCAACCACTTTTTCAACTATCTTCTCCACTTCGACAGTCTTTTCAACTTCAATCTCGACTTCAACAATTTTTTCTATTTCGACAATCTTCTCTACTTCGACAACTTTTTCAACTTCAACTATTTTCTCTACCATTTTCTCCACTTCAACAATTTTTTCTGTTGCATTCTCAGTCACTGCTTCAACTTTTGTTTCTCCAGCTTCTGTCTTTGCCTTTTCATCAGCGAGTAACTTTGCTGCTTCCAGCTCTCTCTTCAATCCGTCAATCTTCTTTTGATTCAGCATCTCAACTTTATCTGCATAGAAAAAAACTAAAGCTGTCAGGATCAATGCTTTTTCTACATTTGTTAAGATATTCTTCCTCATCATCAGTATCAACATCACTTCCTAGATCTGGAAAAATTGGAATTCTTTTCTGATTAGCCTCATTTTCACCCAGAATTCTAGCAACAAGAGCTGAACCAGGTATGTATTTATCCCAACTAAAACCCTCGGCAACTTTTTCATCATCTTGATGAATAATTAAAGCCTTCTTCTTTCCATCGTCAATGGCACGAGATGATGATGGTTGTTGCTCAATCTGATGAAAAATTGATTTTTGATAATAATTGTTCTTTTCTTGATTCCCAGTTGCTTCTTGGTTTTTACACTCTCGTTTAAAATGTCCTTTTCCTTTGCAACGGAAACAGGTAACTTTAGACTTGTCAAAACCTAACGGAGAAGTAGCCAATCCCCGAAACTCATCTCTGCCGATGATTTGCTGAAAATTTTCAGCTCTTCTAACAGCACTGGCCATGCACCATTTTACATCCATCAACTCAAGTTCCTCTGCATCAATTTGGTCATAATCTTCTTTTGTTAAGCATCGAATTTCCAATTCTTCCTGCAACTAAGCTTTCATACGACTCTAACATGGCGACAAGAGATGCCATGTGTTGCTTAGCCATTTCAGGAGACAGATTTTGACCATTCTGAATGTTCAAAGTCACATTGCATTGAAGATTTGTAGAATTTTGCTGTTGAGGACTTGATGTTGTGCTATTTGGATCAAAACTTGAAAATGATGAAGAATATCCACCACTTTGAGTTGTAGTGCTAACATTCGGACTAGACGAACCATCAGCACTAAAAGCAGTACTAATCTTTGGGCTTTGGCTGGGGTTAGCCTCAAACTTGTTCCCTCCGTAATACAGACTGACATCCTGTTTAGCATTTGGATTTGTCATGATAGCGGTCTTCTGGATATCCAGCTCATGCTCCTCAATTCTCTGAATAAATTGTGCCAAATTCATATCCTGAGACTTCCTCATGTGTTTCAAGATCATCAAATAAGTTCCCCACTTCTGCTGTGGTAGTGCTTCAGCAAGTTTAGCAACCCATTCATCATCATCTTTCTTAATGTCCAATCTTCCCATTTCCAAGACTAAATGACAATATCTATCAATTGTTTGCTTTGTTGTTTCATGGTCAAAAGCTGCTAACATATCGAACGATTTCTTCAATAACGCCTTTTTGTTTTTGATCATATCTGCACTTCCTTTGAATTTCTGAATCAGTGCTTCCCAAATTGACCTAACTGAACCATTATGTTCGAGCAAAATGAAGATATCTTCTTTAATCGCTTGTTGAAGAATACTGATCATCATTTTCTCACTTGTAAATTTCAATTTGTCACTCTCTGAATAATCACAAATAGCTTTTTCAATCCCACGTTCATTCTTTGGTTTCTCATAATCTTTCAATAATGAACACCATGCGTCAAATTTATAGGCTTGTACCCAGTTCTCAAGTCGATTTTTCCATCCCTGAAAGTCTTCAATGTACATGAGTTTTGGCGGTTTCTGATAAGTTCCGGTCTCATTTTCATTTTACATAGTTTCTGCAGCTGTAACGGGTGCAACGGGTGTAGCGAACGCATTGTAGAATTCCTCAGCCATGTTTCGGCAAAAAATTCACAAAAACTCAGATTCAAGCGGAATACAAATTCAAGCGGAAATAGCTCTTGAAGCGGAATACCCCTTGAAGCGGAATAACACTTAAAGTGAAAATACCTAATTTCGCTTGAATCAACTCAAGCGGAATCACACCTGTGAAGCTAAATCACCTAATTTCGCTTGAAACGACTCAAGCGAAATCACCCACTGAAGCGGAATAAGGTATTTCCAAGCGGAATCAAGTGACTCTTCAAGCGGAATAACTGGTTCAAGCGGAATCAACCTGCTTATATCGCTTGAAATGCTGCTGACGTCATCTTATGCAATCGTGTTTTCAAGCGGAATTACGAATTTTAATACTTTTTAGATCGATTTTAGGTCCAATTCTTTCCAGGATTAGTTAAAACATTGTTTCGCTTATAATACGTGAAATTCAGACCATTTTGACCGTAAAATTTTGTGAATTTTGTAAAAGAAGGTGTAGAAGTCAGAAAAATGGCTGTTTTTGGCAAGAACTCTTCTTCCTGAGCTCTGATACCACTTGTAGGATCGATTCGTGACCCAAACGAGTCAATCAGAAGAGCTCTTATCCGTTTCAGAGGCGGAAACAAAGAAACGGACTAGAAAAACAGTTTGTTTCACTTAAAATTGCCTTGTATATTGATTTCACACTGATTACAATCAGACGGCACTTCGGCAGCACTTCGGTACCAGAAGAATGAACAGTTGCTAATGATCTCGCTTGAAATGCTATTTACAGCCTTCTGATTTCGCTTGAAAGTGGTTGTGATCATTTCAAGCGAAATCACTAATGTTGTGATTTCGCTTGAAACTGCACAAATCACTTTCAAGCGAAATAACATGCTTCAAGCGAAATAACATGCTTCAAGCGGAAACAGATCAATTACATCCTAAAACCTCCTATTTTCTCGAACAACATGCCCTGATCTAACAATTCTAATACTAGACTCGATACAATACGAAGTCGACAGATGAATGCACCAACATCCATCCAAATTGTTTGTTAACTAAAAAGGTATTTTGGTAACTTCAAGTATAAAACTAAGGGTATTATGTTACCAAAATACATTTTCAATTAACAAACAATTTGGATGGAGTTAGAGGCGGGGAGGAAAATAGGAAAAACATAGTAAACAATTGGAGGAAAATGACCGTTTTTAAATGATTGGGGCAAAACCATTAAAACGACCAAACCACGGGGAGCAAAACGGAAGTTTACTCATTAATTTATTACAACACCAATACTTCTTTTAAAAGTTACCAATTACAACTTTTTTTTTCTTTTTTTACAGTAAAAGCTAAAATTGAAATCCAAATTTTAAAACTAGTGTTCTTATGAAATGAGTCTAAAATTCGAACTAGTGTTCAATGATCCCGTGAAATTTTCGTTTTGTATATTGGGCTTATATGCTTTAAGCACTTCATTTGATGTTTCGATCCATTGGACTTGTTCAAGTATACTTGAAGCCCAACAAAAAGCCCAAGTAAAGTGTCATTAAAGTAATACTACTACTACTACCATCCTTTTAATTATTATACACTATATAATGTTTCCATATTAGATTGACATTGTTGTAACTAATTTAAAACAAATAAAACTAATTTAAAAATAAACTAGTTATTGTCGCCTGTGCGTTGTGGCAGGTGTCGTAACGGAGACTCGGTCGGTATCACGTTTCGGTGCACTCGCTATAGCAAATGAAAAATAAAATCCAAAGTATACAGTCGTAATATGGCTAAAAGAGATTTGACACGTGTTCGGTTATAAATGAATTTTAGTTAGATAATACAAGGGAAAAACATTTTAAAAATTGTTTAGTTAAGTTTAAAGGAAAACAAAGCCAATACAGAAAGGTCATACACGTTGCTAGTTTGATCGGGTACTTCCATCGTCTTAATTTTTTTACTTTGAATGTACAAGAAATAAATAACCTTATGCATGTGTATATAAGGTTAATGTGTAATCGAAACATGATGAATTTAACTCATTTATCAATTTGTGGGAAAAGATATATAATCAAATTATAATCAGAGTTAAATGCCGGGTCTTTGTGGTTTGTAAATATTGCAGAGTTGGTCTTAAGGCTTCAATAATTACAGAGTAGGTTCGTGGTTGTCATTTTTACACTTGTGTGATCCTTATCACTAGCATGTGTTAAGTTTCTCAGTTAAGTGTGTGCGAAATGAGTTACACCTGTACAATAAAAAAATATAAAGATGGGCCCGCCCACCCTCGTCTTCTTCATCCTTTCTCTATCTCTCTCTTAAAAACCCTACTTCCACCGTGAACCCACCACTACCACCTCCACCGTGTTTGGATGAATTGATGGACATCCAAAATGTACGCATTAAAAGGGCAGGCTGCCTCAATGTTTCACTTTAACAAACCTAAATTTTAATTAAAAGTAATAAGGGGGTAGGGACGTCCATCACTCACCACTCACTCATCACTTATAACATCCAATCAATTTCCGTTATGTGATCGAACATTATTCCATCACTAGTGATGGTTTTTAGTGAAAATGTCCATCACTCACCACACACTATCAAAATCATTCAAAAAAAAAAAAATTGCATCATCAACTTCTTCATGTGTGAAAATCTCAACACGTTATATGTTCCACGCGTTGTGGAGATGACCGACGGCGGTGTGCGTGATGGTTCCACGCGTGGTGGAGATACCATCATGTGGCTCCCCGTCCCCCCTATAACCACCCATCCAAACATATCAGCTCTACATATGTATGTGTGTTCAAATTCATATGAAGATCACTAATAATTGAAAGATACAAGAAATTTGCACATCCAAATACACATCAAGATCAGTAACATTGTTTTCAAGATTCAAGATTTTTCATCACTAAGAGCACCAAATCCTTCATCAAACCCATTTCAAGATCAACATAAACATGCCAACCCCACACACATACACATAACTTAAGTGAAAACTATAGATATCATTTTTAACTTACGTGAAAACTATAGATATCATTTTTAACTTACGTAAAAACTATAGATATCATTTTTAACTTACGGCTAATGTTACACTTTTTTATAAAAAAAATAAAATAATAAAAACAATATATCCTAATTTACTTTTTTAGACATCATTTTTAACTTAAGTCTAATGTTACACTTTTTATAAAAAAATAATAATAAAAACAATTTATTTATATTTATATGGGTCTACATATTCACACACCTTATTCCCTATTTCCACACCCTTCTAGACGCCTCGTATAGCCCTATACGAGGCGTATAGGGTTGCTTTTCCCGACCAGCTTCTGCACCTCGTACAACGTCACATCAGTCACATCATACGGGGAGTCTAGCCCTGTACGAGGGGTCAATACGAGGGTACTTAGACGCCTCATATAGACCTATATGAGGCGTCTTGGGCTGACAGATTTGACTATGATGAGACTATGTCTGACATGACTTAAAGGCATACGGGGAGTAAAGAGCTATACGAGGCGTCTTTAGCTCACATAAAATGCAACCTACAGTGCATTCTTGGTCCACACCCGAGCATTCAACAAACACTCACATTCACACATTCTGTTTCTTCTTGTATTTATTCGAAAGACTCTTGTTGTTTGTATTTGCGTTCTTATCATCCCGGAGTGTTGAAATGTCATCATATTGGGATGGCAACTATATCTTCGGGCAGTATTCTAGCGAAAAGTGGGGGCACGAAAGCGTTCCGGTAACAGTTATTAGCTTAAATGTTTTAATTACTTGTTGTTTTAGTTTATTATTTACTAATTATGATACGGTTGTCTATTTTGGAGGAGTCTGGCGTTCCCGATTCTAATGAGCAAGAGGAGGTTGTGTCTAGTATACAAGGAAAACAAAATAGCCCGTTTCTAGATTTGAACAAGCATCCTCCTGTTGATGAAACAGCCCCTGTAGATGACTCATACCATGCTAGTGGATACAGAGGAAACGGTGGATACGGAGGAGACGGTGGATACGGAGGAGACGGTGGATACGGAGGAGACGGTGGATACGGAGGAGACGGTGGATACGGAGGAGACGGTGGATACGGAGGAGACGGTGGATACGGAGGAGACCGTGGATACGGAGGAAACGGTGGATACGGAGGAGATGGTGGATACCGAGGAGATGGTGGATACCGAGGAGACGGTGGATACGGAGGAGACCCCATACGGAGGAGACGGTGGATACGGAGGAGACAGTGGATATGGTGGATACGGGGGATACGGTGGATACGGAGGAGATGGTGATGGTGGATATCAAAACAATTCGGACGTTGGAGGATATGGTGGTTATGGTGGATATGGTAGATATGGTGGTGAAGCACCTCCCATTCTGGACAGTCCGTACTTAAAAAAGACGGTATAAATTACTATTTTATTATTAATATTTTGTTATTATTATTATTATTACATTATTATTACATTATTATTATTATTATTATTATTATTATTATTATTATTATTATTATTATTATTATTAATATTGTCGATGTTACAGGTTTTCAACTCCTTAGATGAACTAAAGAAACGGATACAAGAAATAGCAAACGCGGATGGTTTCGTTATTGTCACCCGTCGATCAAAGAAAATCGGGGGAAGAACCGGGAGGGTATGGCTTGAATGTGATCGTGGTGGTGAGCACCAGAGTACAGCAACACTTAGAAAAGCTGGAAGCAAAAAAACCGGTTGCCTGTTTTACCTGTTGGCTGTCCGAAACCACCCGTATGAAACCTGGGAGATAAAAGACGGAACAATTGAACATAACCACGAACTTTGTGAGGACCTGTCGGCCCACGCGTTTGTGCGAAGGTTTACTCCAAGCGAAATGAAACTGATCGAGCAGCTGACAGCTCAAAAGATGGAGCCGCGCAAAATATTTCAAACGATAAGGAAGCAGGACCCCGACAGGTTTCATGTTCAGAAAGACGTTCAAAACGTTGTAGCGAAGATTAGAGCCGAACAAAGACAAGGATTGACTCCCATGCAGTCACTAGAAAATGTGCTGATAAACAACGACTTTATTTACGAGACACAGGAAGAACCCGGAACAGAGATCGTAACAGAGATCTTCTTTCTTCATCGGGACTCGAGAGTCATGTGGCGTGCATTCCCCCACGTCATGATGATCGATGCGACGTACAAGACAAACATATACAATATGCCCTTTATCCAGATTGTTGGTATGACGCCTACCAACAAATCGTTTATTATCGCGCATGCCGTTGTTAGTAAAGAACGGGGTGATAACTTTGTGTGGGTGCTTGAGAGGGTTAAGTCAATGTTGGATGAATGTATGGAGCCACGTGTGATTTTAACGGATAGAGACCTAGCCCTTATGGGCGCGTGTGCTAAAGTATTTCCAGACGCCTCCAGGCTTCTTTGCAGGTGGCACATACAACAGAATGTTATGAAGCACTGCAAGGGTGCCTTCACAGACGAAGATTGGAAGAAATTTTTGTCATTCTGGGGGACATTGATTGAGTCTCCATCCATACCCATCTACGACTACCACTTGCGCAACATGCGAAAGCGACTTGTGGAGTGCAAACGTTCTAATAAGTTTTTCTAATAACATACGACTCACCTATGCAAATTTTATTAAATTATTTTTACTTTTTAGGAGTCTTCAAATACGTGTACGATAACTGGCTAAAAGACTATAAGGAGATGTTTGTCTTTGCGTGGACTGATAAGAGGCGCAACTTTGGTAATCGTACTACAAACAGAGTTGAGAGCCAACACGCCAACTTAAAGAGATACGTCCTAGATAGGAGCTCGCTAGACCGTGTAGTTGCTTGTGTCCGGGATATAGTTGAGACACAGTTCGGTGAAATAAGGAAGACTTTTCGAGAAAGCATCGAAAAAACAATGAAACACCACAAACACCCGATGTTTCAACACCTACTTGGAAAAGTATCCCATACAGCCCTTGACTTGTTGCATGGAGAGGCAATTAGGAAGCTAGATGTCTTGGAGCGCTTTAATTCATCATGTGGTTGCCAAATGTGGTACAGCTGTGGGTTGCCCTGTGCTTGTAGGATAGAAAAGTACATGCGTGAAGGTAATAATTGTTAAACGTACAACACTTGTGTGATATATTTCTTTTTTTCATTTTACTTAAACAATATTGTTTTTAACCGTGCAGAGCGTCCGATTCAACTCGAAGACATAGACGTGTTATGGCGGAAACTTAACTTCCAAAGTTGTAAATTGATAGACGACTCCGTTGACGTGGTCGAAGAGCTAGATGTTGTTAGACAACAATTACAGTCGCACCCCTCAGCTCAGCAAAAAAGCCTGCTTTCAAAGATTAAAGCGGTTTTGACTCCAACGAAATCTACCAAGAAACCACCGGTTGTCCAACAAAATACTCGTGGCCGACCAACAACAAAGCAGGTACAAGAAAGGTTGGACGAGGCCTCTCGTATAGATGAAGAATTGAGGAGAAGCTCATTCGGTGATGCAAACACGTGCTTTGAAGGTTCACGACAAAGTAAGTACGATAAACCTCGCCACAGCTCGTACGTTCCGTCTCAGGCCTCACAACAGTCGGTTATAAGGTCCCAAAAACCCAAAGCGAGCCTAAGCCGTTCAAAGAGTTCTAAGAAGAAAGAGACACGAGATGATCACGGTTTTCCTTTAATCATTGGGGACGAGTACGTGGGAATCATCGAACGGTTTAAGTCTGCCATTCAACCAGTGTTCCATCCGTACGTCTCGTGCATACGAGATGTGATGCCGGACGGTCATTGTGGGTTTTTGTCTGTGGCTGTGGGCTTAGGGATGGATCAGAGTTCATGGGGGCTTATTCGAAGGGACCTTGTCCAAGAAATGGATCAGAACGAATCGATCTGGTTCCCAATATTTGAAGCATGGGATGAAGGTTATTTTTACACGCATCGTCAGGGCCTAATTTGGGATTCAGTGGCCGGTTGTGGGGAGAATCACTGGATGGACTTCCCCTTTGCAGGACTTCTTATTGCACAAACGTACGGTATCGGGGTGCACCTGTTAACGACAACCATGGGTGCGAGTTCCACTTACTTCCCAATACTAAGTCCTCCGGCTAATCAACAACCATTATTCATAACGCTTACACATGTTAACGAGAACCACTTCATACAGGTTAAGCTGGAAGGGGATTATCCTATGCCACCAGCACACGGGCTATGGTTGACCCACCGAAGACCCCATACAGAACAATGGGAAGATATGTACTTGCCACGTCTAGAATGGTATACATCGATAATGAATCCTCGCCAAGATCAAACCCCAGTCTTAATTACATAGATAGTTATACGGAAGAATTATTTTTGTAATTAATAGTGTTTTTTTTGTAATTAATAGTATTTTTTTGTAATTAATAGTATTTTTTTGTAATTAATACTATTTTTTTTGTAATTAATAGTATCTTTTTTGTAATTAATAGTATTTTTCTATAATTTTCTACAAATTCTATAATTTTTATTATAATTTCTATCATTATTCTATAATTAGAATTCATTAAAACAGGTTAATAAAAATTTTAATAAGAAAAATACAAGTAGACGACTCGTATAGAGCTAGACGGGTCGTATACGTTTGACCAAAAGACCATTTAGCCCCTGATATGCCCCCAATCTAGGCTTATTTCAGGGGCTAAAAAGTAATTTTACTTAATCCAGACGCCTCGTATAGAGCTATACGGGTAGTCTATTTGAGCGGGTTTTTGAAAATTTAAATTTTGCATATCTCAATTTCAAAATTTGATTTTTTTGAAAATGGACGCTTCGTATAGACCTGTACGGGTCGTCTATTTGAGCGGTAACAATTCTTTTACTTTAAATTTGAATTTTGAAAATATTTTATGTTACTATTTTACCCCTGAAAGTCCCCAGTATAGCCCCTTAACAGGGGCTCAAAGGTAATTTAGAAGCCTAGACGACACGTACAGGTCTGTACGAGTAGTACAACTGAGGCGGCAACTTTAACACCTTTTCCTTTTTTAATTATTAAAAAAGTTTTATTAAATGACCATTTTGCCCCTGTATAGCCCCCAGTATAGGCATTATTCAGGGGCAAAATGGTAATTAACCACTCCAGAAATATCTTTTTGGTTTGGTTAATTACCATTTTGCCCCTGAAAAATGCCTATACTGGGGGCTATACAGGGGCAAAATAGTCATTTAACAAAAAGTATAGACGTCTCGTATAGCTCTATACGAGTCGACTATGTTTCGTATAAGTCTGGGGGGGGGGGGGCTAGACGACACTGATTACACCCCCAAACAACAAAAACACACACATACGCACAAGACAGAGCTATACGCCTCGTACGTATTTCGACCGTATTTTTAAAGATTTGAAGCATCACCGGTACGTATTTCATCCCGTAGTTAAGTATTTTTGCCTCGTTTTTGCCTTTAGACCGTAGGTTTGCCCTGAAATTAGATTTTTGTTGGGTTTTGGGGGTTTGACTATAATGTTGAAGATGAACCAGTAGAACAGGACGCCGAGTATAGCCCTATACGAGGGCTATACGAGGCTCTGATTTTTTTTTTTTTTGTAATGTTATTATTATTCTTTTTATTATTATTATTATTATTGTTATTATTGTTATTATTATTATTGTTATTATCATTATTATTGTTATTATTATTATTGTTATTATTATTATTATTGTTTATTAATTATTATATTATAAATATTATTATTATTATTATTATTGTTATTGTTATTTAATAATTATATTATTATTATTATTGTTATTATTGTTTATTAATTATTATATTATACATATTAATATTAATATTATTATTATTATTATTGTTATTATTATTATTATTTATTAATTATTATATTATTATTATTATTATTGTTATTATTATTATTAATTATTGTTAATATTATTATTATTTATTAATTATTATTATTATAAACATTATTATTATTGTTATTAAATATTATTATTATTATTATTAATGTTATTATTATTATTATTTATTTAATTAATTATTTACTTATTTATTTATTTATTTATTTATTATTGTTTTTATACGTATACGGTATTTATTTGCAGATTGATTATGGAGGACGATCTGATTCCGGGCGATGACATTCACGTAGAGCCGGTTCAGCAGGGTCCACGACGGAGACGGCGACCGCCTGTGGATACGCTGCAGGGGCATCCATATCTAGAGTTTCCCGACGGCACCGAGGCCGCCCGTCATTGCCAGAAGCTTAGGAGGATGTACATTGGATCGCATGCAGCGATCGACTGGGATGCGATGGACGGGATAGCTGAGACGCCGAGAGTGCGTCGGTTTATACCTGTCGATTAGCCGTGGCATCGTCTTTTTGATTTGGCGCACACGCCGACCTACAGGGAGCTGCTGGTCGAGTTCCTTTCGTCATTCACATTTTACCCTCCTGGGGTCCCAGTGCCGCTCCCGCACCCAGGTGCTCCTCCTCCGCCTGAGGTTTCTTTCAGGCTTGCTGGCGTTATGCGTTCGATGACGCTAGCAGAGTTTGCGGTGCATTGTGGTTTATACATGCAGGAGGAGATCGAGACTGAGATTTACACAGCGGGGCTAGTGGTGGTTGAAAAACCCACTCTTGTAGGGTTTTGGCAGGTGATTGCGGGGGCGGATCATTGGGAGCACGAGAAGTCGAAGGGGAGGGTGTCGTTTGTTAGGGACCCACTGTACAGGTATGTACGTTTATTATGGCAATTATTGTGATTATATGCACTGTTTATTAATCTCTGTTTTTTGTATTTCGCTAACTGCAGGTATCTGCACCATTTGCTCGCTACTTCTATTTCAGCGCGCGGCTACAGCCGTGAGTGGTGTATGACCACAGATCTTTTTTTCCTTTATTGTTTGTTGTATAGGAGGCCGTGCGCACTAGCACACGGTCTAGCCCAGTACTACGCCTCCGCCCATCACCGACAGGAGCGCGGATTTTTGTATGGCGGGGCGTACGTGACCGTCATTGCCCGTTCATTGGGCCTCGTACCACACCAGGACCCACATCTACGGACGCCGCCAGTCATGCCGACGCGGATGGGTTTTCAGACGCTGTGGGGGATGAAGGTAATCAAGAGGTTCGCCGTTGGCCCGCGGTTTAAAAACCGCGAGGGGGGCGTATGGACAGAGGAGGCCCTACCAGAGCATTTCGAGCCCGTTCATCCTCCTGCAGATCCTCCTGATGCAGTGCCCGTGGAGGACCCTCCGGAGGATGTAGACGGTGCAGCGGTGCCACAGCCACCGCCACCTGCCGGGGCACCTCAGTTTCCACGACACATTATTCCAGGTCATGCCCCCGGAGCTGCGCTACATCCGGATGTACGAGCCGAGCTTGACAGGCTCAACGATTTGGTAGGTTGGCTGGTACGGGCGGAGCAGGATAGACGAGAGAGAAGGGGATTACCCCCGATACCGCTTCCACCGGTTCGAGCACCACATCAGCAGCACCAGCCGCAGCAGCAGCATCAAGATTCGGATTTGGATGCATAGACCTGTTGTTGTTTTTATTTTTATTATGGATGTACAAACTTATCTTATATATTTTTGTTTTGGATGTAAAAAGTTATCTTATATATGTCATATTTATGTTTGTTTTCAGTTATTCGGTTACTTAATGATTGTTGTCTTAAATTTATATAATACGGAAACAAAATATGTTTTGAATATAATACGGAAACAATATATCCCTTGAATATAATACGGAAACAATATTTGAAAGAGATAAAATGTTAGTCGAAAGAATAATATTTGAAAAAGCAAAATGTTAAAAACAATATAATATTTAATCGACATAATATATTTAAAGAGCCGATTTTTAAAATAGTTGATTTTTAAAAAACAAAAACTTTTTATAGTGTAAAAAACAAAAAAAACAAAAAAACTTTTTTTAAAACCATAAAAATTTTCAACAAATAAACATCCAAAAAACCATACCAAAACCCACCAAAACACCCCTCATTTCAGCCAAAAAAAACCAACTTTAGACGCCTCGTATAGGGCTGTACCCTTCGTATAGGGTTCCTTAAATGTCGTGCCTGACACCCTCTAATACCACCTTGAATTCAGTGCATATACGCCTCTTATAGAGCTATACGAGGCGTCTAGGGCACAAAAAGTGTGAAAATAGGCGGAGAAGGTGTCGGATAGATCCACCCTATTTTTATTATGGATGTACAAACTTATCTTATATATTTTTGTTTTGGATGTAAAAAGTTATCTTATATATGTCATATTTATGTTTGTTTTCAGTTATTCGGTTACTTAATGATTGTTGTCTTAAATTTATATAATACGGAAACAATATATCCCTTGAATATAATACGGAAACAATATTTGAAAGAGATAAAATGTTAATCGAAAGAATAATATTTAAAAAAGCAAAATGTTAAAAACAATATAATATTTAATCGATATAATATATTTAAAGAGCCGATTTTTAAAATAGTTGATTTTTAAAAACAAAAACTTTTTATAGTGTAAAAAACAAAAAAAACAAAAAAACTTTTTTTAAAACCATAAAAAATTTCAACAAATAAACATCCAAAAAACCATACCAAAACCCACCAAAACACCCTTCATTTCAGCCAAAAAAAAACCAACTTTAGACGCCTCGTATAGGGCTGTACCCTTCGTATAGGGTTCCTTAAACGTCGTGCCTGACACCCTCTGAGACCACCTTGAATTCAGTGCATATAAGCCTCGTATAGAGCTATACGAGGCGTCTAGGGCACAAAAAGTGTGAAAATAGGCGGAGAAGGTGTCTGGATAGATCCACCCATTTATATACTATTAATTTGTAACTTAGTAATGCATTGATGTTTGTACTTTGTGCTTTGAGAGCATTTTATGGCTCTTTAGATGTACTATATGCTTCTTTTGTTGTGCATTTGGTAGGGTTTTATAAACATCATTTCCAAAATATAAATAAGCAACACTTTCTTGCTTCGTGTTGTTGTAATATATGCATTGGGTTACATTGAGTTCAATCAGATACGTCGGAACACGTGTTTTCATATGGTTAACGCATCACATAACGTTTGAACTAATCCATTCGATGTTTGCGATGTACCCGCGCCGCAACACGCACGAGTGTTATTGCTAGTATATCCTAATTTACTTTTTTCATCATTTGTTAAGAAACATTTTTAAAAGAGTGCGGTTCGTTGAAAACAACTATCACTGTCCATTAGTTTAAAAATTACCACAGTAATAGTATTTTCACTTTTGTAACAATTACCGTCCACCCTTGTTAACCCCATCCAGTTGGACGTTAAGTTTTTGTTGAAAAGACTAAAATACTCATCATTTAAAAGACAATATATAAACAAATAAACAAATGAGTTACTTACGTTTTTTTCGCGTTGTTTGTTGAAAATAACCATTACAATTCATTAGTTGAAAATTGTCAAGACAGTACCAATACTGTTTTAGCAATACCCCTCATTTAAAAGATAATGTATAAGAAAACCTCTCTCTCATCCATTTCCCTCTCAAGTTGACACAATCAACAACGATTACCACCTATTCCCTCCGAGTTAACCCGGTTGACAACTGAGTCGGGTAAACCGCACACCAACTCGTCCAACCCACACCCGCATCTTCATGAGTCGACACGTAAATCAACAAATCACCCACAAGACTCGGCATGTCTTTCATCGAAACCTGTCCCCCAGCAGTGGTTCCAAGTGAGTGACACGTCACCAGCAGAGGTTCCAAGTCAGCAATTTTGCGTAAATTGGATGGGATTACTGAAGACTGACAGTAATTGTTACAGAAGTGAAAGTATCGATATTGTTTTAACAATTTATAAACTAGTGGACTGTAATGGTTATTTTCAACAAACTATAGGTGCGAAAAAACGTAATTAACTTTCACCAAAAACCTAATGGTAAATTGGATGGGTTTAACTGTTGATAGGCTATGGTTTATGAGTGTGGGATTATTTGGGTTAGTTCGTATTAGTTGTTGAGCCGTAAAATAAATTTTTTGACCTTGTCTAGGTCATGTGTGCTAGGCCGGCCCATGGGGAGCCCACATGGAACATGGGCTATCTAAAGTATTCAAAATTGTTTTTAGCTGTTAGGTTAGCAAGTTTTGAGAGCCACTTTGAGAGAACCTCTAGAGAGAGAAATATTTCTTCGTGTTCTTGATCGTTGCAACTATTTGATTGTGTCAATAAGTTGTAGACTACAACTTATTGACACAATCAAATAGTTGCAACGATCAAGAACACAAAGAAATATTTCTCTCTCTAGAGGTTCTCTCAAAGTGGCTCTCAAAACTTGCTAACCTACAACTTGTAGTTAACTTATGTTTGTTGTTATTTTTTTTAACTACTTAAGAGGGCCACAACCAGGCACATCACACACCGACAACTAGACAACAATTTAAAGATCTTTTAACATTTTAACCTATGCTTATTGTTATTTTTAATAATTCTGTAGTTAAAAAAAAAAAAAAAAAAACTTGAAATTAAAGAGAACACATAAACAAAGTAAAGGATATTACGAAAATGATTATCTTTTTTTTTTCTTATAGTATAACATCCTTTGAACCTGAAAATTGTTTGTTATAATAAATAGAAAATCACATTGCAAAAGACCAGGTTTTTTCTTATATGACCAGGTTTCGGTGATTTATATATTAGTATTCACCTCGCAAAAGAAAATTCATGTCAAAACATTAATAAGAATAATAATTAGGGTTGTAAACGAGTCAAACAAACACGAACAAGACCTTGTTCGTGTTCGTTTGTTAAGAAATATATGTGTTCACGAACTGTTTATGAACGCTTATCGAACGAGATTTTATGTTCGTGTTCGTTTGTTAAGAAAATGAACTTGTTCGTGTTCGTTTGTTAAATTTAGGCAACGAACAAAAATGAACGTTGATGAACACAAATGAGCACAAACTAATATGTTCATAAACACAAATGGAAACAAACGAACACAAACAAGCATTCATAAAGATAATATATTTTATGCACCAACTCTTACTGAATATTTTATTTGTTGGAATTTTGAAGTATTTAAATAAAATATAAAAACTAAAAACACTAAGGAATTATCGAACACGTTACCGAACGTTCACGAAAATAAATGAACGAACACAACCTCTGTTCATGTTCGTTCATTTAACTAAAATAACGAAATTTCTTGTTCATGTTTGTTTGTTTAAAAACGAACGAACACAAACGAACTTTCCGCCGAATGGTTCACGAACTGTTCACCAAACGTTTGGTTCGTTTGCAGCCCTAAGAATAATCACATCGCAATGGAAAAATCGAAATTTATAAAATATTATATTTTGAAAGTCGTAAGAGGAAAAAGAAATCTCATTGTTCTCGTGATTTTCTTTATCTCAAAATCACATTTTAAAGTGATGTCTAGCGTATATGGCTATTGATATGTACCATATCTAGCTTTAAAAATTACCATATCTAGCATTAAAACAACAAAATCTCATTTAAAATATATATAGAAAAAACACCCAAATCTAGTGAGATCTTTAGTTAAAATCGTACTTTGAAGATTGAAAGGTACACGGGTCATTAAATGAGAGTGGCATGTGAGTATGCCAGAGCACCATCCATATCTCAAATGGGTTAATGGTGAAGGGCCATAGGCTGCCACCACGGAACCCTACCCAGGCCTTTGTATTTTGTAATTTTCTGGACATGTAATAAGGTAAAATACAAGTTAGTGTGGTGGTGCTAGTGGAGTGGGCGAGGGTGTGAGGATGTGGTGGTTATAAGACTGTTTGGTGTGAGGCTCATCCTCAGGGCGTTCA
The DNA here is from genome assembly GCF_002127325.2 of Helianthus annuus. Classification (NCBI taxonomy): domain Eukaryota; kingdom Viridiplantae; phylum Streptophyta; class Magnoliopsida; order Asterales; family Asteraceae; genus Helianthus; species Helianthus annuus. Next base: position 6,219,067 of record NC_035447.2, on the reverse strand, counting down.
GGTGCGGCGACGGGCCGGAACACCGCCCCCAGTCGTCCCCGTCACAAATGTCCAGGCTAAGACGATGAAGACGACCCACTTCTTTATACTAACACTGTAACACACACACATATATATAGAGGCTCATCTCCACACCCTAGATCCATCCACTTTAGTCTCATCCCCACACCCGCTTATGTGGACGCCTACGTGACAGATCATCCTTTAAGGACTACCCTCCTCCACACTCCATAGTCTAAGGGTTGAGTCAAGTTTAAGCCAGAGCCCGGCTTAAAGACTTTAAGTTCGGTTCAATAGGGGTGGTTTGTGGATGTATCTTACAGGATATTAAATTATGAATTGCAAATAAAATCGCAGGTTTTAGTTAAGTCTCAATAGGTTCGGGTTAGTTTTAGGTCGAATCAACACACACCTTTAGTTAAGATAATCCACAACAATAAACTTGGTCCAAACTCCAGACTGCCTAGTCAACATATCACATCATTCCAAACCACCACCATTCCAAACCTTACTTTTTCCTACAACAATAAACTATTTCAAACCTTCACGCCCCACTTTTTACACTAAAAAACAAAAAAAAAGTTTGTGATTAGGTGGTCCCATAATTGCCACATCACACCCACAAAGCTCGTCTGCTCAAGCCAACCAACACCCATCAGACCACCTCCTCCAATGGTGTGGTCTGTTTCATCCCAAGTTCTCTCTGCCAAACCACTCTAAACCATCCTTGTTGGAGATGCTTTAGAGGGGTGGTTTTGGATTGTACTTGAACAAACCTAAACTAGTTGAGAGCCCGTCCATAGGCCGGGCACCCCTAACGGCATAATAACATAAATACTTATAGCACATAATAAACAAAACGATAAAACATATTTATAATGTCACTAAACAAACAACGAAACATTAAAACGAACAAAGCAAAAACGCATACTTAATCGAAATAAAAATCTGGTGAAGAAAGAGTCTCGGTATATATTGCTCCTTGTAACCCGTGAAACCAAACTAAAGGTAAGAAACAATCAACCCCTTTCTTTGTCGTGTCAATTTCATTAGCAACTCCATCATTTGATACGACAAGAAACCTGCCAGTACTTGTAATATGTGTAATAGAGCATGATAAAATAATAGGAGGCTGTATGCGAGGAAAAACCCATAATTTCACCCAACTTTCACCTTCCATCCTCCACAAATCAACCGTCCAATTAGGAAGCCCATGAGTAATAAACACATGAAGCTCTTTATGAACAACAACTAAATTTCCATCATAGTAAGCATGTGGAAATCTTGGAAAGGTTTTCAACCTAAATCTCTCTGATTCCACATCAAAGCCAAACAACATAACACCCTTATTCTCAATAAAACAGTTAACCAAAAAATATAAAACACCTTTGCAAAAAGTTCCATTAGACCAAATCGGCTTTCCACGCCAACAACGAAGTTTATTTGCAAAAGTGATTTTGTGCCACGAGTCAAACATACTTGAATATACATGAACCCACATTCTACCACGCCTACGCTTTATGTGTAAAAGCTTGTAGTCATCCGTCTTATCCACATACAACCCAATTGCATCTGACTTAGGTTTATATAAACCACGACTATTTGAGCTGGACACCTCTTTAAATGCACGAGTTAATGGATTCCAAATAACCAATTTGCCAGTATTACGAAAACAAACACATAACAATCCTTCAAAACTTGTTAGAATATTTACTTTATTCCAAGGCGCTTCAAATGGAAGTAAGATTCTGGAGTTTAATAATGGACCTGAATCTTCACACGAAAGGGGGAATACAGAACATAAACGCGAATCAATTGCTATAAATTTCTGGTTATAGGATGTAGATATGTGACGACAATGCATCATAGCAAAATGACGTGTCGATAGAACAGATAACCATTCCTTGCATACACACTTTGACCGACCCACACCCTTTGCAGGAAGCCTTATTAATATCTCATACACAAGAATGTCAAGACCAAGATCATCAATAGAAGAACTTTGTCGTCCATGGCCATGTAAAAACTTTTTTCTTTTGCATGATTGTAGGTTGTTCGTACTCATTTCTCACTGGAAGTAATATTAGTATAATTATTGTTAGCACATGATTATGAATAAAATTACCTATAAAATGTCATTCATTCATAAAATTAAAGCTACATGACAACAGTAATACATAAGGTTATTATCTTAAACTGGAAAACATTTTAAAATTTTCAACAAAAAAAGGTAAACAAATAAAAAAACAAAACATATTAAGTACAAAATACTAAATAATCCAAAACATTAAACAACATGAACAATAATTTTAACGTTGCATAGATCTAAGCAAGTGTACCTCATGCACATCTGGTTCAATAACCATTTTAGTAAACTCCGTATCCTTCAACATATTAACTGAAAAAGCAGACATGTGTTACAAATAATATTCATAGGTCATTTAAAAAATTAAAATATATAAGAAATACGTATTAAGCCTATAACATACTTGACGACGTATAGACCAACTTGAGTTGAGAGACGTATATGATAGATTTACTGGATATTGCACGATATGTTCGTACAATATTTATATGCCTCGACGTGTCTAGACGCAACTTTATAACGTGACCACTTTAAAATAATCAAACACATTATATTAAAAAAATATTTCTACATATATGTGTTACTTAAAACATTAAGGTCATTAATAATAAAAACGTGGCTTACGTAGCATCTTGCAAATTAATCTTAAAAGTAAACATATGCTTTATTCTTTTCCCCTTGATGATTTTTCCTATAACATCTACAATAAAGGCAACAACATGTTAGACTTTTCACACACACGCATAAAACATATATATATATAACAAATCCAAAAAAAAAAAAAAATAGAAAGAATTTATGTATACCAACAATATGTTTGTGAAAACCCTTGTACTCTTTCAAAACATTAAAGCACGGCACCAGTGGATACAACGGAAAACCCTTTGAAACCTCATGTATACACGGAGTAAATTTTGTGCTTTCATTTATAACTATTTTGATACGACCATAAATTAATACGTAGCTTTTGTATGATGGATAATCATTAAACTTGATATTCTCAATTTGAAAATGAGAAACCGAAAAAACATGACCCACGAGTACCATGCCATCAAATAAGTGAACCAAATTAGCGGGGACAATTGCTGCAACTCTTCTTCTCTATAATATAAAGTATGTTACTTAAATATAATGTATGTAAACTTAAAAAACGAAATAAATAAATAAATGAACTTACATCTTTATCAAGTAAAATAAGTAGTAATTTGTTTTTGCTGACATCATACCAAGTAAATTCAACACGTACAACACTAAGATTATACCATACTCCATAGTGAGTTAGTGAAGAAAAATCAGCTACAGTGTAATCTTCATCCATCTTCTATAAATAACAAATACAAATACCATAAAAGATTTAAAAAAAATCTCTAATAACAAATTAAAAGAATAAAAAATGAAAGAACAAAAAAGTAATAATTATCAATATAAATTAAAAGTAAATAAAATGCAATTTCTAAACTATCTATACAAATGGGCCAGGTTATTATATAATGAATTGAGGTTTTGGGCCATATTCACTTAAGAGGCCAGGTTTGATCTAAACACAAATTGGAAATGGGCCGAGTTCGATATAGAAATACGAATATTAGACGGATAATCCGATTTAAGAAATGGATACTACATAATGCTAATGCTAGTTAACTCAACCCTAGCCACAAATGTGACGAATCCAGCCTCTTTCTTGTCCAAAATCGTTTCTCTCTGCATCTCGATTTCATCCTCATCATCAGATTCCATGGCGATTCAAGATGGTTACACTTGTGTACGCTCTCTTCAGCTCCGTCATACGTATCATCACTTCAATCGTTTCAAACTTTCAAGGTTTTTACCCCTCTAAACCCTAGCGTCTTATACATCTTACTATTTTGTTCGATTAGGGTTCTTCATATTCGATTAACACCTTCAATGATAAACGCTTGTGCAGGATAACGACTGCAGATCTGTGTTTCGCCATTTTTCGCTTAATGGTTATGAATATATGGTTTTAGGATTCTTCGGATTCGATTAATACCTTTTGGATTTTAGGGTTTCAGCTATTGACACATGCTCGACCTCTATTTCCCCAATTCTTAGGGTTAACGGCTGTGGAACGATGATATTAGGGTTCTTCATATTCGGGTAAAACTTTTCGGATTTTAGGTTTTCAATTGTTCAAATATGACAGATCTGAGTTTTGGTAGTTTGATAGGTCTAGGGTTGTTCCTTGAAGTGAGTATGTTACCACTGAGATAAAGACGTGGTCTAGATAAGCTCTAGAACATAGACAAATGGAGCTGTGCTGGATCCAAAACTTGACAGACTCTTTGTAAGTTTTGTTTTTTATGTTTATCACTACATTATTGAATCAATTATTAAAGATTTTGTCTGTCTTAATGGGCTAACAGGAGCGTTCAAATGAGGGACAGAAGCTAGACTTATCCTTAAGAGACTGAATCATTTTACAGACCTATTCTGCATCTTGCAACCCATGGTATTAATCATATATTATGGCACTGTAAGTGACTCCAACCACTGATTCAAACTCCTTACAATGCCTATTTGTTTGTTTTAATACAAAATTGTTTGAATTTAAGGATATATTTACACAATTCTTGTTGTTCACAACTGTTATAGTATGTGTTTTCTATATAACATTTTACAGAAGTTAGTTATCATCTGAGACTGTTAGATTCTACACATTTGATGAAAAAATGGTCTACATTCATTAACACACATATCACAAACCTAAATGCTTTTGATTGCATTGTTTAAACTATAAAAACAAAAACACAAACAAACCTATTTGTAATAAAAGCTAATCTAAAGAGATTAAGAAACCATACTTTATTTCTCCAACTGGTTCTGCAAAGGTACTGAATATGATGCTTTTTAAGATAAACAAAAAAATCATAGAACTACATTATATAGAGCTAATATCCGATTTTTTCTCAGGGAAGTTAATCTATATTTAGACAGTTAATAAATCATGGGATAGTGGGAAAGTGGGCTGACTTAGTAACCTCTTTATAATAACTGCATAATCGGTTACTAAACCTATAAGATTTATATCCCAGCTATTTTTTTTATTTGAATTCTTTTATAACCGAAACTGATCTTTTTTAAACTTTCTAACAAAAGCTTAAACTATTGATAAAAGTTATATTTTACACTAATAAAGACATCTTTTTAAAAACTCTTAAAAAATCTTATCAACCTTAAATTTCTTGTTGCATTAACTGTGACATTTGTTTGAATCTATGTAATGCATTATTCGTGTTTGTTGTTTGGTTTGTTCTTATTGTCTAGTTATTTGCATTGTCAGATGTAGGTGGCTTCCTTGGCATGGTTTGCGGTGGCACCTTGAGTGATGAACCACTGATCTGACCCTCTGTCTCGTGATAGCTTGTTGAGTGTTTGTTTTGATTCTTTTGGTGGTATTATTTGTCAGAATAATTTTAACTTATAGCATATAACCAATTGTTAAAAAACAACATTAACTTCAAAGATAACAACGAAACAAAAATAATTCAAAAGCATAAATAACTTAAAATAAATGATAAACATACTTGAAACACAAATTACTTAAAGTAAACCTAAACTCTAAATGAAGTCAAGAAGTTATTGTAACATGACTTGCAACATGAAACAACCTTAGGCCGACAATAAGCAGCACATACTAAACATGTTTTACCATTGACAACACCTCCTTCACTATAAACCACACAGTTCTCTTCACTATCATCATTTTCTTCTTCCCCTAAAACTCCATCAGTTTTTTCGACTGCCTCCTCTTTCTCCAACTCCACCCCTTCATCTTTTTTTGCCATGTCCTCCGCAGCACGCACAATTCTCAAATGTTTCTTACCTTTAACATGAGTATTCAGATTTTCAGCACTCGTGCAAGTTACATCACAAACCTCACATTTGAATCCATGAGTGGTAACAACTCCAGCATTCTGACAAATGTACAATTATATTAAAAAACGTACCAAAATATACTTATTTAGCAAAAACAACAAAACCCGAAAGATTTTACCTTTTTAATATGCCCTTTGGAAGCAATATGCGCATAGTACTGTTGCACACTATGACACACCTTCTTGCAAAGGGGACAACTTAAAACACTGTTGGGATTTGCCCCGTTTTGAAGCACGATTTTAATTTTTTTATCCATTCTGAATAACAAAAAGAATACTAATTAAATTATTTATACTATTCTAAATGGAAGTTAGTATCTAAAAAATAGGAATGTGGGATTATGAGAAGTTATTTGTGAGAAATTTGGGAAAGAGTGGGTGAGTGGAGATTGAAGTTTTATAACTAACAATTTTAAAATAACCGTAAGTTATAAAAGTTAAGGATAGATGTTAATATTATAAGTTTTGGGTTTTTAACTAAATTAGACTACCAACTTTTTATATAAATCTAAATATTAAATGTATCAACCAGTATACATGTTAGTAATAAAATTGGCACAACTAAAATAATACTCACATGTATTCAATTTATCAAATGTTAGTTTGATTTATATATACTTCTTTTCTTTTAAATTCATACCTTTTACATGATTATTTGAAAAAACGTTTGAACTTGACTTTTAGTAGTCATACATTTGTTACTTGTAAATAATTGAAAGGTTATTGTGTTGCAATTCCTTTTAAAGTGTAAAAATATATTTCTTCTGTAATAATATAAATGTATTTAAAAAAGAGAACATGTTTTGTTAATGAAACATATAATACCCAAACAACTTTTTAAGAGTTATAGTTCACATCAAATTACAAAAAAAAAAAATTAGATAAGACCCTTAGGATAAAAAACTTTAAAACATAAACAACTCAGGGATCACACTAACATAATTAGCACAAACATTCTTAAGACAAACTAGGATATACACGAAGTACTCGGTTTCGGCTTTGAATTGATACCCTACGAATCTTATTTTTTCTCTTAAAAGAGGCAATGGAATCGGCTGTGTCACTAAGCTCATGCTCTTCACCATTATCTTCTTCAGAACTATCCACATCTATTACTTCTGTCTTGTTCTCTTCTCCAAGGGATAACGACCTTTTGTTTGTTCTTCCTTTTACCCAACGGTGCATCTATAATAAAGACGTTTAATATATTATATGACCACATGAATGAACACACCAACAAAATACCTCATCACTAAATTCCTGCTCTAGCTCTACGTCTAGATTTGGATCCTTTAGATCTTTGATGATTAACTGCTTCATCACATTGTCTGATACATAAACCTTTTTATCATCTTCTTCAGCCCTGTAAGTTGCTTTGACCTTACATGCATTAAAGACAAGTAATTTATCAATATACATGTTTGGATGCATACTCAAATACAATGCAACATGTTAACTAAGAAGAGATAATATACATACAAAAAAGCTAGATTCATACCTGGATTTTTTTCTCAGTCATAAACTGCATCGCCGAAATTAGTTTGGGCTCATATAACTCAGCCTTGTACACCGGTTCCATCTTCCAGTTAACACAAGCCAACAGTTAAAAAGCAATTGTTACCATCACACAACACACTAAAACATGAGTTCACTACATAAAATACCTTGGAATTATGTATTTTTTTCAGAACGATTTTGACCATTCTGTTCCTTGCTGATTTAGACATATAAGATTTTAGGAGGAAGAATCTTCTTATACTGTCAAAACACATGTACACACCACAAAAACTTGACACGTGGCCACTACATCAATGGCCACTAATTCATTTAACTAAACATACGACGGTTTAGGAAGTTTTTGGCTTTCAAATTACTTGGAGGGAAACAACATATATAATTAAGGTGTTCTATTTCAGTATAAATACATTTTTTTTTGCAAACATAAAGTAAAAAATGATGCTAAACTTTATATAAAACATAATATTTCAAAAAATGGGTTCAATTTACAAACTTTTACACCTTGCCGCATATACAGTTTTTATTCTTTTTCACAGTTTTGATCATTAGATTTAGGACATAATATTTTAATTTTTTTTCTTGCTAACTGTTGTATCATGAATTCATCACACTAATATTTACATGGAGATGGGAACTAACTGGAATTATAAGCTGAATCAAATCAAGAATGCATTCATATCTGTAAGGTAATCACAAAAACTCTTTTACATATTTCATCACCCAATACTTGTAACTTAGACATGTTATTTAAACTTCAATCTTATTGTCATTACAGATAAGAAGGAAGCAAAGGATGCTCCCAATATTTCAATGACCGATCAAGATGATGCAACAGTTTTAACTCCCATGAGATAAGATTTATTCAGTATAAAGGACAATTTTTTCTTAACAATACGTTAAAGGATTCATTTAAAAACCAAGGAATATTTGATTCCGAAACGGACAGTTAATTTGGCTTTTATTTAATCGAATCATTGGTAAGTTTTTGTTACTTATTGTACCTTTACGGATTAATTATAATAATCACACCTATTATATGTTAATATTTAGAAAGATTAGTTTTTTTCTATTAGTTAGTATACCTTTATTATTTAAAATAGAATAGAATCAAAATTATAAACATATTTAGAAAGTTTAGTTATTTAGTTACTTATTCTACCTTTATTATTTAAAATATAATACAATAAATATTGTTAACATATGTTACCTATAAAAATATTAAAAACTATTTGTTTAACAAAATTTTATCTATAACTTTATTAATAGGTTTACTTATAAATCTATTAAAAACTATTTGTTTAACAAAACTATATCTATTGCTTTATTAATAATTTTAATCAAACCATATAAATTTACAATTAAATAACAAAATCTATTATATTAATATTATATTAAACATCAAATCAGTTCACATACCCCAATAAAGAAATTAAAAACCCTAATAAATATCAAGAATAATACATATCTACTCATTTCTACTCATAGCTCTCTCTCATTTACGGTGATACTATTCACCTTCTTCTACACTCATCTTGCCGATCAGAACTTTCAAGCCTAATCAGGTATTTTTTTTTTGTTTTCTTCTATATTTTACAGTTAGGTTTTACTATGTTCACTTTGATATCTTGATTTCATTTAATTTCAAGTATTACCTCAAAACTGTTTTGGTTTCTATTGTTTTTGTTTTAAATCAGAAATACATACTTCCCATAACCGCTTGACAGTTACCAAAACCGGCTGGCAGTTATCACCTATATGTTCAACTGCATTTCGATTGTTTTTATAAGTTTTAAAGTTTACGGTTTTTTCAAAAATATATTTAGGGCTGGGGCTGCAAGTTATCACCTATATATGTTCAAATGAATTTCGATTGTTTTTATAAGTTTTAAAGATTTCGGTTTTTCCAAAAATATATTTAGGACTGGTCCTGGCAATCTTGGCCCAAACACATAAGTCTAGATGGATAAAATAAAAATAAGAAAATGAAATAACAGATCACTTTGACCCAAAACCCACCTGACTCATTCTAACCTTGCAACCAGAAATGTTATTGTTTTACTATTTTTAGATTATATATAAATTTGAACTCATGATTAAAACAACTGAAAAAACAGAAACTTTTCAAACAGTTTTGAGGGCTTGAATGTATATGATTCGAACATTAGTTGTCATTAGTTCATGATTTGAATTTTGTTCAAGAACTTTGTACAATCGGGCTCATGTGTGTTGCTCATTTTTAAAAAAATTTCTAATATCATCTTTACCCAAACTCATCCTTACCAACCTGACCCAAATCTGATTTCGACTATTATAAGTATGAGATTTTTATTTTTTGAAAACATTCAGATGGAGTTTACAATACTAATCAAAGTAGCTGATTGCAACGACCTGCAATACCGACTGGTAAGATACATCCTGACCCAAATCTGATTTCATCTCTTTTAAATATTTGACTTTTATCCTAACATCTGGGTTTTAAATAAAAAATATTGTATATATAGGAACTCCCAAAAATATTGAGCAACCAGCTTCCCAAAAACTGTGAAATAATCAAACTTGTTGATTATACGGGAATGAAATACAAGGTTGCAGTCGAAAGCTTGGGTCGAAGAAGAAAAACACTACATGGGCCCGAATGGATGAGGTTTTTTCAGTCTATAAAACATAAGAATATAGACAAACTATGTTTCAAAAGATTGAAAGAACTTAAATTTGAGATACTTCTTTTAAACACTGACGGTTTGGAAATCAGAAAGCATTCCTCAGGAAGAGATTACATTCATGGCTGTTTGGTACAAGCTAAAGCAGAAACATACCATCATCAGGTAGAACTTTGCCACCTTGTTTTATATACTATTGCCTCTATTTTTTGAAAGAGAAACTAATAATTTATATTTTCTGTTTTGAATAAAATCTAATCTCACATTTCTGAAATGTGAGAACTATAGGATTTACCGCATGGTTTGCTGTGGCTGCTATCCGAGAGGCGCTTAAAAATCGACAACTTGTTTGCTAAAGTACACGGCCCTAAGCAAAGTTGCAAGGTCGATGTGTGTTATGCTTTCCCTCCCGGAAATGAAAAAGGATTAGCTGTCGGTTTCATGGGGTCAGGTTGGACCACCTTTTGTGTTGAAAATGACATTGAAGAGGACTACCAACTTCTCTTACAATGGATGGGAAGCACTCCACAAGAGCACTTTAACTTCAATGTCCTGATATTTAACAAAGATGGCATCGGACTTCACGCAGCCACTACACATCTATGCAACCGCACCAAGCACCGCCACCACAACAGCCGCCCCAACTACCAGAAACAATTTGAACACCATGCCATAGAAACACACATGCTGGTAATTAAAAACTAACTATTAATATACTTTATTTTCATTATAATGTTGGAGATTGAATAACAAAACCAACAATTTATTTTTACAGACGATACCGAAGAACTTTGTTCGGGATCACCAAATCAATAACTACTGTAATGCTATGCTGTCATTTGGCCATGTTAAGTTTCTGGTACCGCTACGTGTAAGGACAGATCCAAGAAGAGTGGATGATGAAAACCATGTCATAATGTATGCGGACTGGCAGCATATCCTAGACGAAGCGGGGATGACTAAGGACAAAGTGATGAGGTTTGAGCTGGTGGGAGAAAAAAGTGTCGCAGGTGATACGGTCTACTTCGAAGTTTGTTAGATATCAATTCGAAGAACTGTTTCAGATTCACTGGTTTATGTTTTTGTTATGTTTGATGGACAACTTTTATTTTCTAACTGCATGTAGAACTCTAACAGTCACATCCCATTACGATGTTATCGTAATTTTGGTTCGGGATGTCTAAATTATATAACTTAAATATCTATGTCAATTGTCTTGGGCTATGATACAAACAGGGCCAGCCCAAGCCCAATCGTTTTGAGGCTTCGGCTTTGGCCACCAGCTTTTAATAAAAGGTTGCATAAATTGATATATGATTTGGGCCTGACCTGCCAAATAACGTTAAAATTAATCAATATTGGCTGCAAAATGTATTTGTTGTTTATCAAAAAGGCAGGCTTATGACCCATCTATGCAACATCGGACATGTATATTTAGCGGGAGTTTAGGTTACCTTATTTTCTATAGTTAAATCATTATGAGTGATAAATTTACAAACAAAAAATGACATACGCAAATAACGTATCAATTTCAAACATCTTCTCTATCTAATAACTCAATTTCTTAACCAAACGTACAACTTAAAATTAACAATATCAATAACAAATCAATAAATTCACTAATTCTAATAGTTAAAAATACATATATGCTTATAAAATCAATATTTTATGTTGAATTCAAACACTATGAAAATAAGTGCATAAACAACACTACATCAAGTTTATTAGTTTGCAACTGGTTCACATAAGTAACATAGAAAGCAACAAAAGTCTTATCACAAAAAGTAACAAAAAAAACATGCATAATGATTCAAAAAAGCACATATTATCTAATCAGTATATTTCTTTGGCTTTCGTCTTGCTCGTTTAGGCCTCACTTGTTGATCACACTCATTAGAACACTCAACAACAGATGTGGTAGCAGTTGTAACATCCCTAGTATTCGACTTTCTTGTATTAATGATAGAACCATTATCCGCTTCACAATCAAACGACTGTACCTGCTAAGAAAAAATATTCAATACAATAAAGCAAAGTACAATCAATGCAATAGGTGAAAATTAAAAAAACAATAACATACCATTGGTGTCTTATTAGACGAGACTGATGAAATGATTGGACCCCATAACAATTCATCAGCCATATCCATTTCTTCAGTTGAGACTCTTGAAAAAAACTCTGTGCATTCATCTTCATTGTCTTCAAAAACATGATCTATATCATCCGTGCAAGTACTAACCGTAGATAAACTAATGTTATTCGCGTGCGATTCGATATAATCCTTAATGAACTTTGACACAGTAAAGCGATAAGAATAGTGAGGTGCCAAGTTATATTCATCAATCTTAATCCGAAATGTAACACTCCTAGCACATAAAGAATCAACCAAATATGTGTGAGCCCATAAAGGATCATTAACACCCTGCAGAAACAGAATAACATTATTATTGACATAGATAAACATTAGCAAATAAAGCAAATCATTTATTCATATAAAAAAAGATATTAACGAAATATTTGGTTTATACCTCAGACAAACTTTTAGAAAGCAACTCCTCCGCAGTAATCCCAATAAGTGCAATCACAACATCATCAAAAAGAACGCACGTCATCTCAACATCATTATCAACCACGCGGACAACCAACTTGAAACTGTCAAAATCTTATAATTAAGAAAACAATATAAAAACACAACAATATATAAAGACTTACGCTATCTGAGGATTGAGAACATTTTGTTGACATGATACACAATAATAGGTAGCATCCATGAACCGCACCTTCTTTCGACATTTAGAACATTTAACATACTTCCAATCATTAAACAAATCAATATCAACTATAGTACCAAAGATGTTATAAAATGTCCCCTGCAAAGCAAAAAATATATGGTATCAATTAAAAACATTGTAAAAGCAAGTTAAACGTTATTAAAATAATTGATCTACACCAAAAACAAAAGATATAAGATAGGTTAAAAGCCAATACCTTATAAACTCCTGCCTGAATAAATCGATAAACATCAGCAATACTAACAACTTGCGAGTCTTCATTTTGTGGTGTGTTAGCTTTAAATAAAACAGGCACCGGTAACCTTCAAAGGACATAAAATAAGTTGCATTAAAACATACAATGCTTTGAAACATAAATAACCTTTAATACAAGGAATTTATACATTGTCTTGAAGACATCACAAACTGATGATGACAAGTTAATATATAATTGAGATGCAACTGTTGACATCACACAAGGAGCACCTAACAAAAAAAAAAAAAAAACACCAATGGATCAAGTATATATATTAAAAATATGCATACAAATATTTCATCTATTACATTACACATACCTTCAAACAATCGAACCTTGCAAGATGTTAATACAACAACAACTGCATTAGTGGCATGGCGCCTCATGTCCTCATCAGTATACTTAAGTGCAAGTTGGCCCCATAAAGAAGCATTGAGATTATTACCACTATATTTAATAAAAACACAACCATTCCAAAATAAGCAAAAACAAAAAAAAATAAAAAATATAGAATGCGCCACAAAAACAGTCTAAAAAACTTACACTTCATCGGATAAAACAATTCGTCGTACTTCCCGATTATTTGATTGTGAAGACCGCAAATCAGTATCAAGATAACCCCACACACGAAGAACACCCACAACATCTACATAAAAAATATAATTATATATAGACATGAAGACTGAAAGAGAAAAACAACAACTAAACCTGTTAGATATATGTCATTCTTCAAGCGTGATCCAAGCATGTTAAAAGGCATCGGCTCAAAAACATGACGTCTAAATAAGCTCGGTTGAACTCTTGATGGACTAATTGACGTAGATCGCATAAACTTAACATAGCAATCACGTTTCAACGGACGATACCATGAGTCGTATACAAGAACCTCAAAACCATATAGCCTATACACGCAACCATCCTCCAAACGATTAGTAAAAAGATGCATCAAATGAAAAGGAATTTTTGCATGAATTGAACAATCCTGCAAGGAAAACATGCAACATTACAAAACATATATATTATAGTTTTTTTAATTAATTAAAAAAATGCCTTACGCGTTCATCTGAAAGGATGACATCAAATGACAATATACGATTTGAGCTAGGAATGTATGCTGTCCAAGAACGTGTGACCATTAAAGTGACTTGCCATTGGTCAGTAATACCAGGCATCAAGTCTGAAATGTACCGATGTCCCATTCTATATTATGAGAACCTAAAACATGCAAACAAAAAAATGTTATGGAAAGCTTATATTAATAACAAATATACATAAAGGAAATATATATCTATATATAACAACCAAACATATAAAAACCACATGCAAAACAACGTAATTACAAATGGCATATTTAGTCAACCAAACCAATATATAAAGTAAATAAACTTTAAATACAAGTGTTCAAATAAGAGAGACATAATATGCTACCTTTATAGAAGCGTACACGGTAGCAATTCCACTTCTCAATAACAACATACAAAACACTCAGACCAATGCATCACTTGACATCAAAGGTAAGTTATAAAAAACTTCCTTATAAACAACATTTCTTGTTAATTGGTTAGAACACTTGCCATCATTATCAACATAAAATCGTAGACCAGCTCGAGATGTAACACGGGAGGCAATCACATAAAGTTGACCATGTGAAAAACAGGCTTTACCAAGTAACCACAAACATGTTTAAATGTTTGGCCCTGACTTTTATTAATTGTCATAGCAAAACATAGTTTCACGGGAAACTGTCTTCTCTTAAAGTGGAAAGGCCAACATGTAGAAGTTGGAGTCATATCGATTCTAGAAATAAAAGCTCTTTCTCCAACATGCGTACCCGTAATAATAACGCCCTCAATAACACGACGACTTATTTGAGTAACCACTAAACGGTCCATTACACAATCCTTTCTTGAGATTCAAGTTACGTAGCAATATGATTGGTGCCCCACCTTTAACTTTAATATGTATCTCCCGGTAAGCCAGAAAACTGTAAAGTATTAAGAAACTCCGTAGGATACATAGCCTGCATTTCTTCAATATTATTTGT